>NC_052152.1:98929789-99006142 GCF_902713615.1 Scyliorhinus canicula | reverse complement strand
ACCCTATCTCCCTATCTCTATCTGTATATCTACCCTATCTCCCTATCTCTATCTGTGTATCTACCCTATCTCCATATCTCTAACTGTATATCTACCCTATCTTCCTATCTCTATCTGTATATCTACCCTAACTCCGTATCTGTATATCTACCCTGTCTCCATATCTCTATCTGTGTATCTACCCCATCTCCATATCTCTATCTGATTATCTACCCTATCTCCATATCTCTGTCTGTATATTTACCCTATCTCTATCTGTGTATCTACAATATCTCCATATCTCTATCTGTATATCTACCCTATCTCCTTATCTCTATCTGTATATCTACCCTATCTCCATATCTCTATCTGTATATCTACCCTATCTCCCTTTCTCTATCTGCATATCTACCCTATCTCCACATCTCTATCTGTATATCTACCCTATCTCCACATCTCTATCTGTATATCTACCCTATCTCCATATCTCTATCTGTATATCGACCCTATCTCCACATCTCTGTCTGTATATCTACCCTATCTCCATATCTCTATCTGTTTATCTACCCTATCTCCCTATCTCTATCTGTATATCGACCCTATCTCCACATCTCTATCTGTATATCTACCATATCTCTATCTGTATATCGACCCTATCTCCCTATCTCGATCTGTATATCTACCCTATCTCCACATCTCTATCTGTATATCTACCCTATCTCCATATCTCTATCTGTATATCTACCCTATCTCCATATCTCTATCTGTATATCTACCCTATCTCCATATCTCTGTCTGTATATTTACCCTATCTCTATCTGTGTATCTACCCTATCTCCATATCTCTATCTGTATATCTACCCTATCTCCCTATCTCTATCTGTATATCGACCCTATCTCCACATCTCTATCTGTATATCTACCATATCTCTATCTGTATATCGACCCTATCTCCCTATCTCGATCTGTATATCTACCCTATCTCCACATCTCTATCTGTATATCTACCCTATCTCCATATCTCTATCTGTATATCTACCCTATCTCCATATCTCTATCTGTATATCTACCCTATCTCCATATCTCTGTCTGTATATTTACCCTATCTCTATCTGTGTATCTACCCTATCTCCATATCTCTATCTGTATATCTACCCTATCTCCCTATCTCTATCTGTATATCTACCCTATCTCCCTATCTCTATCTGTATATCTACCCTATCTCCCTATCTCTATCTGTATATCTAACCTATCTCCCTATCTCTATCTGTATATCTACCCTATCTCCCTATCTCTATCTGTATATCTACCCTATCTCCCTATCTCTATCTGTGTATCTACCCTATCTCCATATCTCTATCTGTGTATCTGCCCTATCTCCAGATCTCTAGCAGTATAACTATCCTATCTCCCTATCTAAATCTGTATATCTACCTGATCTCCTACCTCTATCTGTATATTTGTATATGTACTATGATGATGAGGGGGATAGATAGAGTTCCTCGGGTGGATGTAGCTGTTACAAGGGGGTATAACTATAAGATTCAGGGTAGGAGATATAGGAGGGATGTCCGAGGTAGGTTCTTTACTCAGAGAGTGGTTAGGGTGTGGAATGGACTGCCTGCTGTTATAGTGGAGTCGGGCACTTTAGGAACTTTCAAGCAGTTATTGGATATGCACATGGAGCATACCAGAATGACAAGGAGTGGGATAGCTTGATCTTGGTTGCTGACAATGCTCGGCACAACATCGAGGGCCGAAGGGCCTGTTCTGTGCTGTACTTTTCTATGTTCTATGTTATACTTCAGATTGGTGCGCACTTTTTCTTTCAAATGAAAATCTGGATTTTACTGCTAAAATTCAGATTTTTGGTATCTGGAATACTGATTTCTGGTGGGAAAGGTTGGCAGCTCTGCTGTTCCAAGCCCAAACCACTCCAGTATCTCTATGAGGTACTTCCATTCAACTCTGTCGAAGGCCTTTTCTGCGTCCAGGGGACTATCACCTCTGGGGTTATGATCACGTTCAGCAGGCGTCTGATATTCAGTGTTGACTGTCTACCCTTTACAAAGTCTATCTGGTCCTGGCACACAGTCCTTCAGCCTCTTGGCTAGGATCTTGGCCACTGTTTTCACGTCTGCGTTTAGCAGCGAAATGGATCTATAGGAATCGTATTCTGTTGGGTCTTTGTCTTTCTTGGGTATCAGTGAGATTGAGGCTTGTGCTAGCGTAGGCAGTAATGTGCCTCTCGCCAGTGAATCTATGAACATCTCCCACAGGTATGAGGCCAGTGCCATTGTAGAAGTTTGCCGGGAAACTGGTGCCATCCCCACCTGCATGGAGTTGATACTCTCCATGACTTCTCCCAGTTCTAGCAGTGCTTCCAGTCCCTGTTTCCTATCCTCCCCCACAACTAGCATGTCCAGTCTATAGGGGAACTGCTTCATCCTCAAGTCCCCTGCTGGGAGCTGGGATGTGTACAGCCCCTGGGAGAAGGTCTTGAATGCTTCATTGACCTTTTCCGGTTCCGCTACTAAGTTGCCTTTGCTGTCCCTAATCTGGGCTATTTCACTCGTGGCCGCCTGCTTTCTCAGCTGGTGAGCCAACTGGCGGCTGGCTTTGTCTCCGTGTTCGTACAGGGTTCCCCGTGCCTAGCGCAGTTTGTGCACTGCTTTCCTCGTGGAGAGCAGGTCAAAGTCCATCTGTAGCTTTTTCCTCTCCACCAGCAGCTCTATGGTCGGGCCTCAGAATATTGCCGGTTTACTTCCAGTATGGAGTCGATTAGCTGTTGCCTCGCCACCCTCTCTTCTCTATCTCTCCGTGCTTTGTACGTAATAATTTCACCCCTGATCACAGCCTTCAGCCCCTCCCAGAACATGGGGGGTGAGACCTCCCGTTCTGCTTATTAGTAATATACTCATCTATGGCCTGTGATATTTTCTCGCAGAAAGCCTTATCGGCCAAAGGGCTGTGTCCAACCTCCATGAGAACTCCTTCTCCCTTGGGTAGGTGAACCGCCATGGGTCCACTGCCCCCAACTGCTCCATGAATGTTACAGAGTTCTTCCACCATGTTGGAGGTCTTCCCCATTTTGGGATTTGATCTGGCTGTCCGTGAGTCCTGTACACAGTTAACGTCTCTTCCCCCCCCCCCCCCCCCCCCCATGATAAGTCTCTGTGTATCTATGTTGGGGTTTTCCACCATGGTCTTCTTTATAAACTCCGTGTCGTCCCAGTTGGGAGCGTACACGTTCACCGGTACTACCGGTGCCCCGTCCAGGACACCGCTGGCCATGACGTACCGTCCCCCCTGGGTCCGTAACCGTCCTCATCACCATAAACTGTCCTCTTATTTAACTGCATGGCTACCCCCTTGGCCCTCGTCCCATAGCAGGAACGATACCCAGCCCTTCCTTATCCGCAGTCGGGCCTTCTCTCTCAGGTGCGTCTCTTGGAGGAAGATTATGCCGTCTTTCAAAATTTTCAGGTTTGCAAAGATTCTGGATCTTTTCACGGGGATGTTAAGTCCCCTGACGTTCTGTGACTATCCTGACGGGGGGGGGACGGGACGGGGGGGGGGGGGGGGAATTTTGTTGTTCCCCCCCCCATGCAATATCAGCCATACGTACCTGGTGGACGAGCCCCTGCACTGCAGGGGCCGTCCAAAATGGCCATGTTCACCGTTTCCTCATGGGGCTGGGCCCCTGCACACCAGGATTTCCCTTTGTTCAGGGACCCTCCAAAGTGGTTGCTTGTGATGCCATTTTGTTTCAAGTTGCCACGTGTGGCCTATTGTAGCCAGCCTAATGCCCTCGCTCCCTCTTAATCAGGATTCCCCTTGTGGTGTTTTATTCCCTCCCCCCATCCTTTGGTGCCCCCCTCTCTCTATTTCTTTCCTGAGCCGTCCACCAGTAGTGATGTGCCCCCCCCCCCCGGCCAGGCACTTTCTCCTTGTGGGAGATGCGGCACAGCCTCCCTCCGGTGCTAGCTTCCCCGCGAGTGTGCTGGCCTCCTCTTCCAGGGCTAGTTGTGCATCCTCCCATCTCTAGTCTGTATTCCTGCAGGAATACAAATGGGGATTATTTGAACTGGCCGCTTGGCGGGTCAGATGTCGATGATACCAGGCATGTGTGGGCACTGCGCTTAAGCAGGAAAGGGTTCTGATGAGGAGTGCCAGGGGAGAGTGAAGAAGATTGTGGAAGGCGGGTGCTGGGACTCTGTGAGGTGGAAGCATGTGGGCTTGAGGTGATAATCTGAGGGGTGATGGAAAGTTGGAGTACAGAGAGGAGACAGAGAGCACTTACCCTGGCAAAACAGAGTAGGACATTCATAATTTTTCATTGTCTTGGTCAGGTTGCCGGCCCTAACTAATGGTGCAAACGTCTCCCAGGTGGTATTCGTCACCTTGCTAAAGGGTCTCCTGCCAGCCCGAGGGTATATTGTTGCCCACCTCTCCTCCATGGCATCCAGCACACAGGTGAGGGCCCCCTCTGTGAATCTAGGAGCTGGTTTCCTCGCTGCCATTCTCCTGGCTTGATTGAGTCAGTGGTGCGGAGTAATTTAAATGCAGTGCCTCTTTCGTTGAAGTGCTCAGATGACACCCAGGAGGACGAATCAGACGCTTGACGCCTTAGGCATGCCAATAGTGCCTAAAATTTGCCGTCTGGATCACACTGTCAAGGCTAGTGGGAATCATATCAATCACACTACAGCCTTCCGGTCTCAACATCAATTTCAACAACTTCAGATGATTAGCTCTACCCCACCTCGACCCATTTGTTTTCATCCCATTTCATTTTAACTGTCTTTTACCATTTCTTTCTCTCTTGTCTTTCTTTATATATATTTAACGCCCCCCCCCCCCCAATCTTATCCATCTTTCCTTACCCTCTATCCACTTTGCTTCACCCTTCTCCTCCCCCCCCCCCCCCCCCCCCCCCACATCTACATCTGTCACAGTTCACCCTCTGATGTTAGTTTCTCTCCTGTTTGACCTTTCACACCTTTAGTACTCTCTGGGGACTGCCATTAGCACTCTTTCCCCGTGGTATCTGTGGCTATTAGCACCCCATTTCCATGGGTTTCTGTGGCTATGACTCATCTTTCATTCTCACTCCACGGTATAAATATTTTCCACTTTCTAAGTCTTTTAGCTTTGACAAAGGGTCACCTGGGCTCGAAACGTTAGCTCTTTTCTCTCCCTACATATGCTGCCAGACCTGCTGAGATTTTCAAGCATTTTCCCTTTGGTTTCAGATTCCAGCATCCGCAGTATGCCGCCGTGACACACGGGGCCGCGCTCCTAGCCCCGCCCGGGGGGGGGGGGAGAATCGGCCCCGGATGTGGGCGTGAAGGCTGCCGTGGGTCACGGCCTGTCCCACGGCAGCCTATACGATTCTCCGCATTTGCGGAGAATCTCGCCCAATGTCTTATAAGCTGTTTGGCCATGCACCACACAGCTGGCAGATAGAAAACATTACAAGATCCAGTGCCAAGACATTTGAAAATTATTGCTCTCCACCTGAGTAAACAGACTTTTGCTGACAAGTCCTATCTTGGCAATTTCTTGTTCCTCAAATCTCCAAAAGTCCTGTCTGTTTCCTTTTCTTCTATTCAAACAGAGAACCAGCTCCCACCAGCAGCCTGATTGGTTGCTGACACAAAACAGTCTTTTATTCTTCACAGCAGGTGCAAGTCTCAATCTCTCTCTCTCTCTCTCTCTGTGTTTCTGTATCCAAAAAAGCAGCTGCCCATATTTTGTGTCAAGGTGTGAAAATTGTCACTTGATTTTCAATGGCTTTTCTTTTGCTTTTCCTTTCCATGACAGCCACCACCCCCCCCATCTAGAATATCCTGTTTCACCATAAGTGAAATTCATCTGATTCACATGAGGAAGGAGCAGTTCTAAAAGCTAGTGTTTGAAACAAACCGGCTGGACTTTAACCTGGTGTTGTAAGACTTCTTACCATAAGTGAAAGGAGACAGTTTAAAATACAACCATGTTATAAAGTCTCACATTCTTAACAACACAATTAAATGCACCAATTCATGGCAAAGTCATAGGGCTGGATTTTCCGTTTGTAAGACTAAGTGTTGATGCCAGGGCTGGATTCGTGCACTTTCAAGACAGCAAAACTTGCACTGAACCTGGACCAATTTAGCGACTGTGGATGGGGTGAACACTGTCGCCGCGTGGCACACAATCAATTCCAATGAAAAACGGTGCGGGATTCGCCGGGTCCGTGATTGACACTCGGGTGGCTGACAAGCCGTAGCCCCATATGCACACTTCACTTCCCACACACACCATCCCAGTCAAGAAGGTGGCACTGGTTGTGCTGGAACGCGCCCATACAGTTGATGGATCGGCTGGGGCCAGAGGGCACCGAGGGGGGTGGCCTTCGGGGACACCTATATGACCCGCAGCCCTAAGTTCACAGTTGGCTGCCAGCGGCATGCGCAGCTGGTTGGCTGCCTTCCCGGCTGCGGCAATGGTGTTCCATACCTGTCCACCCTGACCCCACAGCCCACCTCCTGGCTATCCCCCCCCCCCCCCCCCGGCCCTGGCAGAAGTTGCCCGGCCAGTGGCACAACTGTGAGCAAACTGTGGCGATGTTGGACACTTTCCGTATCCCCCCCTCTCACTCCCTCAGTAGCCACCACACTGCTTTCACGATTTTTAAAAGCACAAGTGGACCGCGCCGTCAGGACTCGTTGGCCCTTTGGAGGCGGAGCGTCGCTGAGGTCCCGGAGAACACTGGGTCAGGCCCGCTAAAGATATGCAAATGGTGACTACTGTACGTGCGTTCCACACCGCATTGACACCGCTGTTGAGGTGATGGAGAATTGTGATTTGGCGTCAAATCGGCACCCGCCACAATTTTGGCGTCGGAACCTATTCTCTGCCCAATCGTGTTTCCCAATTTTGGCGTCAGACAATGGAGAATCCTGCCCACAATCGGTGCGTTGAGATGTGACAAAGTCCAATCTGAATAAAATATGCTGGATCTAGCACGAGAGTCTCAAGATAATTTGATCCATGAATCACATTTAACATCAAGAAAAGAGGCTTCAAAGAGAACGTATGTATAATTATGCAGGCTATAATTCGAAGCAGGAGCGAAGGGTTGGACCAAAAGCAGATTTACCAGGCTTCTTTCATGGGAATAGGTACAATCGTGCTCACCTACAGTTTCTCCAAAAGGAGCGCTGATGGTGCAATAGTCACCCAATGATCTAATCTGGAGCTAGACTTAATAAAGCAAATTTATGAGAAAACCAGAGTTTATGGCTGTAAAGTAATTGTCCAAACATCATAAAATTAATCTCCCCTTGGCATCTTATGCCCTTGAAATACAACATTTTCTAAAAGCCAAGACTGAATCCACTCAAGGTGCAAAACCTCCACTTAACAGTCTGTTCCCTTCAGGAGCCAAATGATCTGTGAAAGCTCCTAAAACAAATTGTTTCAGATTTAACCCTGAAAATACTTAGCAGACCCAAAGGAATAGCTTCCTCTCCTTGGATAGCTCATGTACTGTGACCACTAATACAGCTACAAATTTGATTTTAAACATGCACTCCAACTGAAGCAAACAATCTAAATGAAATTTTCATTAACACTTTGGCCGGGATTCTCCGGGGCCATCTACTAGCTGCAGGATTCACAATGGCCCACCGAATCCTGCATCGAGCCAAAATCATGCTTCGTGCCTGGCGTCAGACCCATTGCGAGTTTCTCGGCACACCCCACCGGCCATAAAGGGGTTTCCGTACCGCCTGCCATAAAGGGTGAACATACAAAGTGCTCATCGGCATTCATTTTAATGCTATTATTGGGTTGGAAGCTCAATTCAAGTGGCACCTGCGTTGTGCCCCCTCAGATGGGAGTCACCCAGGCATGATTTACCGCAAGTATTTAAAAATGGGAGTGAGGACCCTCCCTACAATTACCACCAGAGTGCCGAGGGGGTCCTTCATGGGAGTTACATTTGCGTCACACAAGTGGCAGGCAATGACCATCTCCTACAAGAGAGCATCTAATCATCACCCCTTGAATTAATAGCATTACCATCGCTGAACTCCCAACAATCAACATCATGGGGTTACCATTAATCAGAAACTGAACTGGACGAGCCATATTAATACTGTGGCTACCAGAGCATGTCAAAAGCCAGAAATCCTACAGCAAGTAACTCACCTTCTGAACCCCCAAAACCTGCCCACCATCTATAAGGGCTGGTTTAGCTCAGTGGGCTAGACAGCTGGTTTGTGATGCAGAACAAGGCCAGCAGCGCGGGTTTAATTCCCGTACCAGCTGAGAATTCTGAATTCTCCCTCTGTGTACCCAAACAGGCGCCGCAATGTGGCGACTAGGGGCTTTTCACATTAGCTTCATTGCAGTATTAATGTAAGCCTACTTGTGACAATAAGAAGGTTATTTATTTATTATTATTTAAATCAGAAGTGTAATGGAATACTTTCCACTTGACTCGATGTGTGCTGCTCCAACAACACTCGAGAAGCTCGACCCCATCCAGGACAAAGCAGCCCGCTTGATTGCTCCCCCTTCCACAAACATTCAATCCCTCCACCACTGACGAACAGTGGCAGCCGTGTGTACCATCTATGAGATGCACTGCAGGAACTCGCCAAGGTTCCTTAGACAGTGCCTTCCAAACCCACGACCACTACCATCTAGAAGACAGAGCTGCAGATGCCTGTCAACCCCAGCACCTTGAGGTTCCCCTCCAAGTCACTCATTATCCGATTTGGAAATACAGCGCCATTCTTTCACTGTCGCTGGGGCAAAATCTTGGTGCTCACTCCCTAATAGCACTGTGGGGGTGGCTACAGCTCAGGGACTTCAGTGGTTCAAGAAGGCAATTCACCACACCTTCTCAAAGGCAACTGGGGATGGGCAATAAGTGCTGGCTTAACCAGTGACGCCCACATCCCGTTAAATAAATTTTTAAAAAGGTGGTAGTCAGGGGGCTTGTGCTAGAATGGGGCTTGGTTGGGTGGTCTCCCCATTTCCAACCTTCAAACCCATTAAACAGTCACCTTATCTAAAAATTAAAGTTTTCTCATAATAAAGTGAATGTGATCCCATCTGTACCCTGAAACCCTTTGAAAGGTCTGTCAGTATGTAAAGTTCAAATGTCTGTGAGATGAATGCAAGAGTAATCCCTTTAATATGGTGGAAACCTTTAGAAGTGGTTTTCTCTTGGTCAATTTAATTGCCGTTAAAGTATAGAAGCCTGTGCGTATGCCTAGAAGGCTAAAGGTTTTGAACTGCGTTGTTTACATTCAAATTCACACACCATTGCCTGCTAAAATCTTTTTGATTGACAGGTCAAGTTTCAAAGGAGAGATTTGGATTGTTTATATTAATAGTTCTGCATTAATACATTACATTATGTAATACATTAACTCAAGGGAGCAGGTGTTTTCCAACTGCAGTTTTTAAAAATGAGGCTTCTTCTTTGTTCTCAAGTGCTTCCTGGAAAGAGCATGTGTGGAAGCAGCACCAGTTCTTTCTAGCATGAAGGGGGTGGCGGGGACATAGCCCTTACCAACGATCAGGACCTGTCCTGCCCCTCTCAGTTCTGGCCGGACACCAGAGTGCCATGGACTGGCACTTAAAACCCCCTCTGAGGCAAAAGAAAATTCAAAGTTTCATGGAATGGTACGTCAGGGCCCTTACCGCCACTGGGAATCACTCTGGTTTTCCCACTAGCAGGGGTATTAGCCATGGACCAGATGAATCGCGGCCTTAATTCTTCTGTCCCTGTGCCATTTTGTATTTCCCACTCCATTCTTCTCAATTAATTTTAATTTTACCCAATGGGAGGAGAAGGGAATTAAGACGCTAAAAGATTTGTTTCTTGGGGGTCAGTTTGCAGGACTGAAGGAGCTGGGAGCGAAGTATGGGCTGGAGCAGGGGGGAATGTTTAGATACATGCAGGTTTGAGATTTTGCCAGAAAGGAGATACAGAGCTTCCCGGTAGAGCCAGCCTCCACATTGCACGGAAGAGGTGCTGACGACAGGGGGATTGGAGAAGTGGGAAGTGTCGTCGGTTTACGGGGCTATTTTGGAAGAGGAGATGGCGCCACTGGAAGGGATCAAAGAAAAGTGGGAGGAAGAGTTTGGAGAGGGTATGGAGGAGGTGTTCTGGTGTGAGGTGCTCTGGAGAGTGAATGCCTCCACCTCGTGTGCAAGGTTGGAGATGATACAGCTCAAGGTGGTATATAGAGCACACCTCACGAAGGCGAGGATGAGCCGGCTCTTTGAGGGGGTAGAAGATGTGTGTGAACGTTGCGGGGGGGGGGGGGGGGGGGGGGGGGGGGCGCAAATCACGTTCATATGTTTTGGTCCTGTCCAAAGCTGGAGGATTACTGGAAGGAGGTTTTTAGGGTAATTTCTAAAGTGGTGCACGTGAAACTGGACCCGGGCCCTCAGGAGGCCATATTTGGGGTGTCGGAACAGCCAAGGTTGGAAACGGGTGCAGAGGCAGATATCGTAGCCTTCGCCTTGTTGATCGCCCAAAGACAGATCCTGATGGGATGGAGAGCAACCTTTCCACCCTGTGCCCTGGTGTGGCGGGGGGCCCTGTTGGAATACTTGACTCTTGAGAAGGTTAAGTTTGAACTGAGGGGAAGGATGGAGGGGCTCTACAATTCATGGGCGTTATTCATTATGCACTTTCGAGAACTGGATAACATCGAACATTAGTTGGGGGGGTTTGGGAGGGGTGGGGGGAGGGGGACTGTATGTGTTAATGATTACTATGGGCGATTCCTGATACCTCTTTGTCATTTGTTTATGTTAACATGTGGGCTAATGTTTCAGGGTTTGGTGGAAGGATGGGATTGTTGTTATTGATTTGGGGATTGACATTATATTCGTTACTGATTATTGTTGATTGTTGGTGGGTGTAAATTTGGGAGAAAATGAGAAAAAGGACGAGAATAAAAATAATTTTTTTGAAAAAACTTTTAATTTTACCCGTTATTTTCAAAATCTACCTGGCTTTGGCGGTTTTGTGGTGCAGTAGGAGCACCTTGGACTGGATTCTCCGGTTGCCGACGCCGAAATTGCGTTCGCAAACCGGTCGGAGAATGCAAGGTCACGACAGAATCGGGGATGGGGCCGTTTCACGATGCTCCGCCCCCTCCAAAGCGGCATACTCGCAGGGTATGCCACACGCCGTATCGATGGCCTCAGGACATTGCCTGAGGCCTGCCCCCCGATGCTCCGCCCCTGACCGACCGAGTTCCTGATGGCATGGGTCTCTCATGGTCTCATTGGGAACTCAGACCAGCACCGCCACAGTCGGGGGAGGGCCAATCCATGGGCAGCGGGGGGAGATTATTTGGGGCTGGGGGCACTGTACGGGGGGTGGTCCGGGGTGCTTGAGCCGGCCGAATGGGGGGACTATTTCGCGGGCCGGGAACGCAAGCAGCCTCCGCCATAAAGCACGGCGCGGCCGCTGCAGGCCACCACCGTGCACATGTGTGGCCATGGATCCGGCAATTTTCCAGGGCGTATCGGCAACTAGAGCCGGGAGCAATACGCTGCCATCCTGCTAGCCCCTAATCAAACAGGGATTTAGTGGCTGTTTTGCGCCAGTTTTCCACTGTCCCCACGCCGGCGTGGAGACATAGCCCCAGAATCGGAGAATCCAGCCCCCTGTCTCTGGGCCAGAAGCTCTGTGCTCAACTCCCACTTCATGAATTGATGGCACAGAAGGTGTATTCATAAGAAGGCCAACAGGTTTATAATCAGCCTGTAAGTCCTTCCAGTCCACCTGATGGCAGACACTAAGAGTGGTAGAGATTCTTTTTTAAATTTATTCTTTCATAGGATGTGGACATCGCAGGAAAGGCCGGCATTTGTTGCCCATCTCCAACTGCCCTTTAACCTTGTAGTTTGCTGGGTTATTTTAGAGGACAGTTAGAGTTGACCACATTGGTGTACATCTGGAGTCATTTGTCGGCCAGGCCAGGTAAAAATGGCAAATTTCCTTAATTAAAGTGAACCAGGTGAGTTTTTATGACAATTGTTGTCATGGTTACTGAGATTAGCTTTCAATTTCAGATTTTACGCTCAGGGAGAATTCAGAATGTCCAATTCTCCTAACAAGCACATATTTTGGGGCTTGTGGGAGGAAACCGGTGCACCAGGAGGAAATCCACACATACACGGGGAGAATGTGCCGCCCTATACATTATTCGACAATGGAAATATGTAATTAGGTAGTTTGGAGAATAGTTTCATAGATTGAGATAGGTGCGGTGGTCACAGGGTAGTTGTCATGGGTGACTTTAACTTTCCAAATATTGATTGGAACCATTCAGGGGGATTTCAACATCGGGGATCGGAGAATCCAGCCCCAGAATTTTTCCATTTCACGCAATTCTCCGCCCGATTACAATTTTCACTTCCGGCATCGCGAAGCGGAGAGCCTAGCCCAGGATCCTACAGCCTAAATTCCTAAATTCAGTTATTCCATAGTGTAATACCGTCCATCTTGGGCTTCAACAGATCCCTGAATTTCTCCCTGACCCTTTAATGAGACTAGAAAAATTAGCACATTTTGTACCTGAACAGAATGTTCTCAATACTATCTTATCTAAAAACATCCATCTAAAAGCTTCAGAACAAAGGTTGAAATTCAGTTCGATGTACTTTGGCATTGCACAGCAATTATTTACAGATTTTCTTTGCAGTAGCCAGCTCTTCCAACAAATGTCACCACATTCTCACAGACCCTGCTATTTTATTTCTAGCTAGAAAACAAAATAGTAAAGTTTCCAGTACTTCTTGCCTGGACAGAGC
This sequence comes from Scyliorhinus canicula, assembly GCF_902713615.1. Classification (NCBI taxonomy): domain Eukaryota; kingdom Metazoa; phylum Chordata; class Chondrichthyes; order Carcharhiniformes; family Scyliorhinidae; genus Scyliorhinus; species Scyliorhinus canicula. The sequence continues at coordinate 98,993,323 of NC_052152.1, read as the reverse complement.
TCCCTGTTCTCATTCTGAATGCAATTCAAACTACAGGTCACTTGTGGTTTGTTCCCTGGAATAATATGCAGTCAAACATGCTACTGTAATCAAGGGTTCTCCACATAGCCTAAGAAGTACCACTTGCCACAATAAAGGGGAAAATCAGCATTCTTTTATGGAACAAAACGTATTTCCTAATGGTATTCATAATATCCTACTGTCAGAGCACAGAAGGGGAGGGTAGCTTTTATGCTCACTACTTGGGTGGTAAACTGGTGGAGCAGATCAACTGGCTTTTATTGAACCTGCCCAATATTCATTATATCAATGATCAGGTGTTCTCACAGAGGTAACAACAAAATAAGAATAATTGAAGACGAGTCATAGAGACTCAAAATGTTAACTTGGTTTCGCTCTCCACAGATGCTGCCAGACCTGCTGAGCTTTTCTCTTTTTAGTTCAGATTCCGGCATCTGCAGTATTTTTGCTTTTATAATGAAATAGAGACAACTTACAAATGATAACATACATCTCGTGTCTTCTGTTTACATCTCCTAGGTGTCAGCTATGGTTCAGGGGGCTAGCGCACTTACCCGTGAGTCATGCCATAGACTCAGTGCAGTTCCGAGGGAGTGCTATGGTGCTGGGTGGGATTCCTGCTCGTTTTCCTGCTCGGCGCCCCCTCGCCAGCAGTGGGATTCTCCGTTCCAGTAGCCGGCCAATGGGAGTGCCCTATGTAGCCACCCCACGCTGTCGGGAAACCCATGGGATCTGCCGGCGGAGCAGAGGATCCAGCCGACGGAGAATTCCGCCCGCTGTCTTTTGCATCGGATATTAAACCAAGACTCCACCTGTTTTGTTGTGTGGTAGGAGCTTAGATGGCTTTGAGATTGCCTAGTCTCCCAAAGGTATGTTGCTTGAGTCCATAGCCTTTTTAACCAGACCTCCACACGAGGCAAGAGCTTCTGCTCTCTTCCAGATCCCTCTTACTTGTGATCTGACATTGTGATTATATCAGCATCATGTATGCTTCTGATGTTATTAACCTTTTACTCTACAAGATATGCTCTCCCAGGTGGGCATAAAAAACCCACAGGAGGAGCAGCGCTCCCTGGTGTCTTGGCCGATACTTATCCCTCAACCAATATCATTGAAAATTAATTTTTATTACCGTTATCATATTTCTGTACACCTCAAAAAGTACTTCATCAGCTGCAAAGCACTTTGGGATGCCCTCAGGGTCAATGCAAGTTTTCCTCTCCATATAAAATATCCATTGATGACAAGCACGCAATTCTCATTTTGTTTCATGATTATCTTCCCTTTTTTTGCTTAAGGCAGATTTGGGAGGTTGGGGTGGGAATGTGGAATAAAGCAGATTTGTTTCTTGGCTTGTTGATCATGCTACTGTGAACTATGGTGGATTAAATACATTTTTTTACATGCTATTCTCCTCAATGGTTGGATTGCAGTGCTTGAGGAAGACACTGGGTTTTATCCAACCAACAATGAGAGATGATATTCATTTGCTTCCAATAAAATTTGTTGTTGTTAGCTTGTCTCACTTAAATCTTCGCATGGCGATAAACTCCACAGCACAAAACCATCCGGAAATATGCAGTAGGGTTAAGGAAGCTCCCAAGGCATGGCAAATAGGGTTAAGGAAAATCCCAAGGCTTTTTACACGTACATAAAAAGCAAGAGGGTAGCCAGAGAAAGGGTTGGCCCACTGAAGGACAGAGAAGGGAATCTATGTGTGGAGCCAGAGGAAATGGGCGATGTACTAAATGAATACTTTGCATCGGTATACACCAAAGAGAAGGAATTGGTGGATGTTGAGTCTGGAGAAGGGTGTGTAGATAGCCTGGGTCACATTGAGATCCAAAAAGACAAGGTGTTGGGCGTCTTGAAAAATATTACGGTGGATAAGTCCCCAGGGCCTGATGGGATCTACCCCAGAATACTGAAGGAGGCAAGAGAAGAAATTGCTGAGGCCTTGACAGAAATCTTTGGATCCTCACTGTCTTCAGGTGATGTCCCGGAGGACTGGAGAATAGCCAATGTTGTTCCTTTGTTTAAGAAGGGTAGCAAGGATAATCCAGGCAACTACAGGCCGGTGAGCCTTACGTCAGTGATCGGGAAATTACTGGAGAGAATTCTTCGAAACAGGATCTACTTACATTTGGAAGCAAGTGGTCGTATTAGCGAGAGGCAGCACGGTTTTGTGAAGGGGAGGTCGTGTCTCACTAACTTGATAGAATTTTTCGAGGAGGTCACAAAGATGATTGATGCAGGTAGGGCAGTGGATGTTGTCTATATGGACTTCAGTAAGGCCTTTGACAAGGTCCTTCATGGCAGACTGGTACAAAAGGTGAAGTCACATGGGATCAGAGGTGAGCTGGCAAGATGGATACAGAACTGGCTAGGTCATAGAAGGCAGAGAGTATCAATGGAAGGGTGCTTTTCTGATTGGAGGGCTGTGACTAGTGGTGTTCTGTAGGGATCAGTGCTGGGACTTTTGCTGTTCGTAGTATATATAAATGATTTGGAGGAAAATGTAACTGGTCTGATTAGTAAGTTTGCGGACGACACAAAGGTTGGTGGAATTACGGATAGCGATGAAGACTGCCAGAGGATACAGTAGGATTTAGATCGTTTGGAGACTTGGGTGGCGAGATGGCAGATGGAATTTAATCCGGACAAATGAGAGGTAATGCATTTTGGAAGGTCTAATACAGGTAGGGAATATACAATGAATGGTAGAACCCTCAAAAGTATTGATAGTCAGAGAGATCTTGGGTGTACAGGTCCACAGGTCACTGAAAGTGGCAACACAGGTGGAGAAGGTAGTCAAGAAGACATATGGCATGATTGCCTTCATTGGCCGGGGCACGGAGTATAAAAATTGGCAAGTCATGTTGCTGTTGTATAGAACCTTAGTGCGGCCACACTTGGAGTATAGTGTTCAATTCTGGTCGCCATACTACCAGAAGGATGTGGAGGCTTTCGAGTTGGTGCAGAAGAGACTTACCAGGAGGTTGCCTGGTATGGAGGGCATTAGCTATGAGGAGAGGTTGAATAAACTTGGTTTGTTCTCACTGGAACGAAGGAGGTTGAGGGACGACCTGATAGAGGTCTACAAAATTATGAGGGGCATAGACAGAGTGGATAGTCAGAGACTTATTCCCAGGGTAGAGAGGTAAATTACTCAGGGCCATAGGTTTAAGATGCGAGGGGCAAGGTTTAGAGGAGATGTACGAGGTACGTTTTTTTACACAGAGGGTAGTAGGTGCCTGGAATTCGCTGCCGGAGGAGGTGGTGGAAGCTGGGACGATAGTGACGTTTAAGGAGCATCGTGACAAATACATGAATAGGATGGGAATAGAGGGATATGGACCCCGGAAGTGTAGAAGATTTTAGTTTAGACGGGCAGCATGGTCGGCGCAGGTTAGGAGGGCCGAAGGGCCTGTTCCTGTGCTGTTCTTTGTTAACCGTGAATAAAAATCCAACCTCTGAGGTTTTTTTGAGGCAAAGAGATGCTCAAGTGCAGATGTTGGCCCCACTGGCAAGGCCAACATTGGTTGCCCATCTCTAATTGCCCTTAAATTAGCAGCTACTTAGGTCATTTCAGAATCAACCACGAAAGAGAAAATGCTGGAAAATCTCAGCAGGTCTGGCAGCATCTGTAGGGAGAGAAAAGAGCTAACGTTTCGAGTCCAATGATTTGGCTTTCAGTCAGAGAATGTGGGGAATATTTATACTGTGGAGTGAGAATTTAAGATGAGTCATAGCCACAGAAACTCAGGGAAACCGGGTGCTAATCGCCACAGAAACCAAGGGGAAAGAGTGCTAATGGCAGTCACCAGAGAGAACAAAAGGTGTGAGAGGCCAAACAGCAGAGAAACTAACATCAGAGGGTGAACTGTGACAGATGTAGATGTGGGGGGAGGGGAAGGGCGAAGCAAAGGGGAGAAGGGGTAAGGAAAAGTGGAAATGATTGGAGGGGGGTTAAATATATATTAAGAAAGACGAGAAATAAAGAAATGGTAAGAGACAGTTGAAATGAAATGGGATGAAAACAAATGGGCCTAGGTGGGGTAGAGCTAATCATCTGAAGTTGTTGAATTCGATGTTGAGACCGGAAGGCCGATATATGTCTAACCGGAAGATGAGATGTTGTTCTTCCAGTTTGCGTTGAGCTTCACTGGAATATTGTAGAAGGCCAAGGATAGACATGTGGCCATGGGAGCTGGGTCTTGTGTTAAAATGGAAAGGTCCGGGTCCTGAATGCGCACAGACTGAAGGTGCTCGGCAAAGTGATCACCCAGTCTGCGTTTGGTCTCTCCGATATAGAGGAGACCACATTGGGAGCAGCGAATGCAATAGAACATTTTTGAAGAGGTGCAAATGAAACGTTGCTTAACCTGGAATGAGTGTTTTTGGCCTGGCTTATTAAGCATGGAAGAGGTAAAGGGGCAGGTGTTACACCTTTTGCGATTGCATGGGAAGGTGCCATGGGTGATGGGAGAGGTGCTGGTATGGTGGAGGAGTGGACTAGATTATCGCGGAGGGAACGGTCTCCGCAGAATGCTGACAGAGGGAGTGAAGGGAAGATGTGTTTGGTGGTGGCAGCATGCTGGAGTTGGCAAAAATGGCAGAGAATTATGCTTTGCATACGGAGGCTGGTGGGATGAAATGTGAGGACGAAGGACTCTATCCTTGTTCTGGGAGGGAGGGGAGGGGGCGAGGGAGATAAACCGCACACTTGAGGGCCCTGTCAACAACTGTACCTGGGAAAATAAAAGTCAACAACATTGCTGTGGGTCTGGAGTCACATGTAGGACAGACTGGGTACGAATGGCAGATTCCCTTCCCTAAAGGGCATTCGTCAATCAGAAGGCGTTTTAGGATGGCTGTTGTCATGGTAACCATTGCTGAGACTAGCTGACAAGCATCAGCTTCCAGATTTATTAATTGAATTTAAAATTGCACCAGCTGCTGTCGGTGAGGGATTGGAACCTGTGTCCCCAGAGAATTAGCCTGGGCCTCTGGATCACTAGTCTAGTGACACTACCACTAGGCCACCTCCTCCCCTTAAACATTCAAAGCAAAACAGCTCAGACCTAATCAGGGGTACGGCTGCATCATTTTTGGATAAGGAGCGAATCCTGAGGTAGGCCAGGCAGACGAGGTGATGTACCTGGGAGGGCAGTGAGCTTCAAGTGTAATTAAATTAAATGAAAAGAAAATCAATTATTGCCACAAGTAGGCTTCAAATGAAGTTACTGTTAAAAGCCCCTAGTCCCCACATTCCGGCTCCTGTTCAGGGAGGCTGGTACAGGAATTGAACCGTGCTGCTGGCCTGCCTTGGTCTGCCTTAAACACTAGCTCTTTAGCCCTGTGCTAAAACAACCCCTAGGTCTGTACCAAGTCCTGGGTGCAGAGCTGGCCAAGAGGAGAGCAGGGTTCAACAAAGTGAAGGCTGCCGTCTTTAAGGGAGTGAAGTTTGGAATGCTGAACCCGTCTTGCCTCTGGGTGACCTACAATGGCTGTAACCTTTATTTCGGGACACCGGAGGAAGCAATGGAGTTTGTGAGGGACAATGGACTGGCAGAGAAGGAGGACATTGAACTTTGGAGGAGGTGTTCTTTTTAGTTTTCTTTGGGTGTTTTTTTTTGTTCTGGGGGCCATTGATCTTTGTCCTGCTGTGGGGGATGGGTGGTTAATATTTTCTTTGTTTTTGGGTTTTGAATATTGATGTTGTTTACACCGGGACAGTGTTTGAGCTGGGTGGGAGGGGTAGGATGCTAGGCGCCATGGGCGGGGGCTACCAGACTAGCTGGGCGGGCTGGTTCATGGAAACGCAGTGGGGGGTGAGCAGGTGATTAGAGTGTTTATGGTGGTTGGGATTATTATATTTTGAGAAGGGGGGGTGAGGGACTCCTGACCGGAGGGGCTTTTGAAATGTGGGGCGGGATTCTCCCCTACCCGGCAGGGCGGGGGGTCCCGGTGTAGCGGAGTGGCGCCAACCACTCCGGCACGGGCCTCTCCACACCTTTAGGGGCCAAGCCCTCACATTGAGGGGCTAGGCCCGCGCCGGAGTGGTTGGCGTCACGCTAAAACGGCGCCAACGGCCTTTGACACCTACCGGCCGGTGTCGGGGCTGGTCAAAAGGCCTTCGCCGGTTCGCTCATGCGCCGGTGTGTCAGCTGTCGCTGACGTCACCACCGGCGCATGCGCGGTAGGGGGAATTCTCTTCCGCCTCCGCCATGGTGGAGGCCGTGGTGGCGGCGGAAGAAAACGAGTGCCCCCACGGCACTGGCCCGCCCGCCGATCGGTGGGCCCCGATCGCGGGCCTGGCCACCGTGGGGGCACCCCCCGGGGTCCAATCGCCCCGCACCCCTCCCAGGACCCCGAGGGCCCGCTCGCGCCGCCAATCTCGCCGCCACCAGAGGTGGTTGAAACCACGGCGGCGGGAGAGGCCTGACAGCAGCGGGACTTTGGCCCATCGGGGGTCGGAGAATCGCCGCAGGGAGCTTGCCCCCCCCCCCCCCCCCCAAACCAGGCTGATCATATGGAATGTCAGAGGGTTGAATGGGCCGGTCAAGAGGGCTCGCGTTTTTGCAAAATCTGAGGAGTCTAAAGGCGGATGTGGCATTTCTGCAAGAAATGCATCTGTAGATTGGGGATCAAACTAGGTTTAGGAAAGGGTGGGTAGGGCAGGAATTTCATTCTGCATTGGGCTTGAAGGCGAGATGGGTAGCGGTATTGTTAAATAAACGGGTTACTTTTGAAATGGGGAGCATAGTGGCAGGCTCTGGAAGGAGGCATGTTATGGTGAGTGGGAAATTGGAAGGGATGCCAGTGGTATAGGTGAATGTTTATGCCCTGAACTGGGACGATGTTGGCGGGTGTTGGGCAAGATGCCAAACCTAGACTTGAACCGGTTGATAATGGGGGTGGGGTGGATTTTAATACAGTTTTGGATCCAAAATTGGGTCGGTCGTGTCCAAAGTCTGGGAGAGTATCGGCGGTGGCAAAGGAACTGAGGGGGTTTATAGAGCGCATTAGAGGGGGTGGATCCATGGAGGTTTGATAGGCCAAGGACGAGCAATTCTCGTTTTTTTTCCCATTTGCACAGTGTGTACTTCCAAATTGACTATTTTGTATTGGATACAACGTTGCTGGCGGGGGTGGTGGATTCAGAGTATTCGGCAATTGGAGTATCGGATCATGTGCCACATTAGGCGGACTTGCAGGAGGGCGGGGGGGGGGGGGGGCAGCACTTGCAGTGGAGGTTGGATGTGGGGCTGTTGATAGATGAGGAGGTTTGTGAATGGGTGAGGGCTGCCTTTCGGGGATATGTGGAGCTGAACGACACGGGTGAGGTTTCGGCTTCCACGCTGTGGGAGGCATTGAAGGCAGTAGTAAGGCGGGGGGGGGGGGGGGGGGGGAGTTTATTTCGATACATGCACACAGGGATGAGACGGAGCGGGCGGGGATGGAGAGGTTAGTGGAGGAGCTCCTGTAGGGGAATAGGGGGTATTCGGAGGCACTGAGGCAGGGTTGCTGAGGGAGCGGCAGAAACTGCAGATGGGGTTTGGGTTATTATCCACAGGTAAGGCATTAGAGCAGTTGAGGAGAGTGAAGGGGGCAGTCTATGAATATGGAGAAAAGGCGAGTTGGATGTTGGCATATCAACTGAGGAAGCAGGAGGCAATGAGGGAGATCAGGAAAGTGAAGGATAAGGGGGAGAAACATGGTCTTGGATCTGGTGGGGGTGAATGGGGCATTTGGGGACTTTTATAGGAGGCTGGATAAGTCGGAGCTCCCAGCCGGGGTGGAGGGAATGAGGCAATTTTGGAAGGGGTTGGAGTTCCTGAGGGTGGAGGAGGACCTGGTGGAGGGATTGGGAGCCCCTATTGGGCTGGTGGAAGTGGTGTAGGGTCTTGGGGTGATGCAGGCGGGGAAGGCCCTGGGCCCGGACGGGTTCCCAGTGGAATTCTTCAAAACAAATCATTTCCGGGGGACCTGGGGCCTCTGCTGGTGAGGGAGTTTAATGAGGCGGGGGAGCAGGGGGTGCTCCTCCCCACGTTATCGCAGGCCTCGATCTCCTTAATTTTAAAGAAAGACAAGGATCCGGAGCAGTGTGGGTCCTACAGGCCCATTTCATTGTTAAATGTGGATGCCAAGTTACTGGCCAAGAATTTGGCCTTGAGGATTGAGGACTGTGTGCTGGGGGTGATAGGGCAGGACCATACGGGGTTTGTTAAGGGGTGGCACCTGTCGGCCAACATCAGGAGGTTACTGAATGTTATAATGATGCCACCGGAGGGATGAAGTGTGGAGGTGGTGGTCGCCATGGGTGCGGAGAAGGCCTTCGATCGGGTGGAGTGGGACTATTTGTGGGAGGTGCTGGGGCAGTTTCGGTTTGTGGACTGCGTTGGGTTGCTGTATCATGCACCAGTAGCGAATGTGCAGGCAAACCGGGTGAGCTTGGAATATTTCAGGCTGCATCGGGGGATGAGGCAGGGATGTCCACTCTCCTCATTGCTCTTTGCCTTGGTAATAGAGCCACTGGCAATGGCGCTGAGAGGGTCAAGGGAATGGCAGGGGATAGTACGGGGGGGTGGCGGAGCATAGGGTCTCGTTGACTGTGGATGACATGCTGCTTTATATTTCGGACCCGTTGGAAGGTATTGGGGGGAATTATGAGTATTCTGGAGGAATTTAGACGGTTCTCGGGGTACAAATTGAATATGGGAAAGAGCGAAGTTTTCATGAACCATTATTGGGTGGCGAACATAGCTATGGTTAGGAAGTGGGTGGTGCGGGAGGGGCGGATGGAGGCAGCCTCTTGCAGGGATACGGGTTTGAGGGCATTGTTGACGGCGCCTCTGCTGTTCTCGCCGACCAGGTACTTCACAAGCCCGGTGGTGGTGGTGGCAAAGAAGGCGTGGGGACAGTGGCGGCAGGAGGGGGCCTCGGTTTGGGCACCGTTGTGGACATTACCGGTTTATTCAGGGGTGCTGGATGGCGCTGGGCGGGGATTGAGCGGTTTGGGGATCTGTTCACTGAGGGCAGCTTCCCGAGCATGGAGGTGCTGCAGGAGGAATTTGAGCCACACGTCGGGAATGGGTTCCGGTATTTGTAGGTGAGGGACTTTGTTCGGAGGCAGGTAGCGTCCTTTCCTCACCTCCCGCTCCAGGAGCTACAGGACAAGGTGGTGTCAAGAACAGGGGTGGAGGAGGGGAAAGTGTCAGAAATTTACAAGGACCTGATGGACTGGGAGGGAACCCCGATAGGGGTAGTGAGGCGCAAGTGGGAGGAAGAGTTGGGTAGTAAGTTGGAGGCTGAGCTGTGACAGGAGGCCCTGAGGAGAGTTACTGCTTAGCCGTATCTAGTTTAAGGTGGTCCACAGGGTGCATATGACAGTGGCCAGGATGAGCAGGTTTTTTGAAGGGGTGGAAGACAGGTGTGGCCCGTGAATCAGGTCCATATGCTTTGGGCTTGTCCAAGGCTTCAGGGATTCTGGCAGGGGTTTGCCGACATTAAGTCGGAGGTCCTGAAGCTGAAGGTGGTCCCGAGTCCAGAAGTAGCGATCTTCGGAGTGTCAGAAGACTCAGGAGTCCAGGGGGCGAGAGAGGCCGATGTCTTGGCCTTTGCCTCCCTAGTAGCCCGGAGACGGATATGATTAGAATGGAGGGCTTCAGGGGCTCCCCTGAAACCGGGGATGTGGGTGAGTGACTTGGCAGAGTTTCTCAGGCTAGAAAAAATAATATTCGCCTTGAGGGGTTCTATGGAGGGGTTTTCCCGGAGGTGGCAGCCATTTATCGACTTCTTCAAGAAAAGTTAAGATGTCAGCAGGGGGGCGTGATGGTGGTGGGGTGTTAGGTATTCTGTTGACTTCGTTATTTGCAGCCCTGTTGGCTTTTTTTGATCTGTGATTATGTTTGTTGTATGAATATATAAATATAAATGCCTCAATAAAATATTTTCCAAAAAAGAAATCATTAAGCCTTTTTCACTGGACCAGATTGTGCTCTAATATTTAAGACATGCAAGTTGAATCATGACAATTATCTTTAAATACCTCGGACAGCACTGATTTTGTTGCAGTCTAAAGGAGCTATGCCTCGATCTAGATTTCCATATACATTGCTTCTGACAAGCACCTCCTCAGGAAACAGATGTCGAACCAGGTATCGGGCTGCGAGCTCTGGTCTTGTTTTTTGCTTCGCGACATATGCAGCAGAATATGGGAGTCGAACTTGCCGAGCTGGGTTACCAAGAGTTTCTGGTGAGGAAAAGAGACAGTCAAAGAAATGCTCTTGCTGAGCATACATGAGAATAAAACAGGTTAATTAATTCAATGCTTCATCGTGGATTGAAGCTCTACATCTTGCTGAACCATCATGTGTACCGGGATCAATCTACATTGAAATCATGTTTAAATGGTTCGGAATTGTTGCAGATGCACCAAAGAGATCAGGGGTGACAAATGTGGGAGCGTTGTGCTAATTATGCCCTTAAAATTCCAAATTGCCGCCCATGGCAGTGGTGCACACACATACTTCCATGCAAAGTAAAATGCACAAGTGAGGGCATTAATTTATTTATTTGTTCATGAGATGTGGGTATTGTTGCCGAGGCCAGCATTTATTACTCATCCTCAATTGCCCTCGAGATGGTGGCAGTGAGCTGCTGCCTTGAATTGCTGCAGTCTATGTGGTGTTGGTACGCCTATAGTGCTCTTATGGAGGTGGTTCCAGGATTTTCACTCAGCGACAGTGAAGGATCTATCACACACACATTAATGAGAGCAGGTTGATTAGGATGTCAGTCGGTGTGCAACCCCCAACCCACCCACGCACCCACCCTCCACCAGTTATTTAAAGGGATCATCGACTAGCTACAGGTCAATTGCTACCTTGACAGTCCCATTCTGCTTGGACAGTTTGTGAATGAAATACCGAATATCCCAATCCCAATGTCTCATTCACCAACAGTCCCACACCTCTTTGTGATTTACCAGCAGTGTTCATTTGACTCCAATGTAAAAATAATAACCACGACAAAATAAATATTCTAAATTAAAGTTATAAACGAAAACATGAAGTACTGATATTCCTTTAGTAGCTGTGCTATCCTAGTGCTCCTACATCGTGCAACCCCAGAATAGCTGGTGGAAGGCTGCTAACTTTCAATTGAACAGAGAACAAAACTGCACAGGAACAGGTCCTTCGGCCCTCCCAAGCCTGTACTGGTCATGATGCCACCCTTGGCTGAAACCCTCACCACTTTCTAGTGCCGTATCGCTCCATACGAATCCTATCCATGTATTTGTCGAGAAAAGACCAAAAATGGAGATGGGCTTGGATGATGACCTTGAGCAGCTCTGGTCCTAGAAGGTCCAGCTTCGGGCTGCACAATCTCAACAATGCGCACTAGCTGGCTGATAGGCAACAATAATGGTAAAAAGCAGAGTGGCGCAGAGAATAGGCCAAATACTGTTTTCCTGAGAGGAAGACAACAGGTTTGGATTTCATGGGGACATTGCTAGTCTCGCAGGCCGACCCTTCAGCAACTCTAATAATCAATTTTTTGGAGGATAGATTTGCTGGCCTGTTGTGAAATGCTGCAAACCCAGCCCACGTGGCAGCAGTCTGGACTTACATAGCAGCAAACTAATCCTTGCATGACTTCAGTCTGAGCTCCCAGTGCAGCATTTGGAGGTTGAGTGACTTCTGCTAGTGCCGCAATGGAAGCTGGGACATCGGCCGTCCCTGTATTATGTTGGATCCACAAGTGTATGGCCAGGTGACCATGCCAGAAAGGAAGGGCACCAAAGCTTTGCACAAAGCCCTGTGCCAAGTTGCTGCTGTACCCATTCATGTTCCTTGGACATGGAATGCAGGTCTCCCAACACTCCAAACATTTTGTTATCTATACCCATCAGTGTTTTTCTATAAACTGCCATCCAAGTTCTCATTGTAATACTCAGCAGTCGAACTTATGTGCAATCTCATTTCTGACTAGCTGAAACTGGCTCCCTTCTGGCCTCTTGCCCTGGCTTCAGGCCATTTGTGTCCGCTGTCTTATAATGTGCCGATCTCACCTCTTTCTCTTCTCAACATGTGCAGTGTCAGTATCTACACTGGTGACTGCGAGTGTGAAATAGAGTATGGGTGCGTTTTCATCATCACTGCCTATCTGTAGCCTGGCCATGTATTTCTTGTGTAAAGCACGTGGATTGGGTTATGGTGGAGGGAGGAAGTAAGAACTGCATCTTGGAAATCACAGTATGTGGGAGAGGTGGGATGCAAGCAGGAGAATTAGATATGAGGATATAATTTTCAATGGTTTTAAGTTTTAGGCTGTCGACTGCTTCCTGAATGGCCATCCCAATAATGGTCAGTACCATCTCTCCCATGGGGGTATGATATTGCAGTAAAGATTCTGCAGCATTGCTAAGTGTGTGAGGGTGTGGTGGAACATGCAAATGCCAGATAGATGCCCTGAATGATTAGAGTTGTTGCGGTGAATGGAGCAATTTATAAAACTAGTGGAGTAGTTGATGGAATATGGCATTTGATGATGTATTCACTGACCTTGATTATTCAGAGGTTACTCAACTTCTTGTAGCACTGGATCCATGTGCTCCAGGCCCGACAATTGGCATTGACCGCTACGGCTATCTGCTCGCACTGCCTTCTGAGCAGCCTGGTTCCTACGAAAACAGGACACCACTCTTCCTTTCACCCTCCACCAGGGCTTTCAGTGCAGGTTTTGAAAACCCTGGAGACCACCATTGTGTGTCAACATTTCCCAGGTCAGGTTCACTTCCTGCATTGCTCTTCACCCGCTAAGAGCTGGAGGTTAGATTGAGGTGGAGCTAGTCACTCATGATAATGCCCCCCAGCCAATTAATAGTGATTAAAAGAAAGACTTTCATTTATATGGTACTTTTTCGTGACCACTGCACATCTCAAAGCGCTTCCCAGCCAATGATGTATTGTCCCTGTTGCAATGTAGGGAATGCAGCCACCCTAAACAGCAATGTGATAAGACCAGATAATATTGTGTCTGATAGTGATAGGGATACCAGGAATAACTCCCTTGCTCTTCTTCAAAATAGTACCATGGAATATTTTATATCAACCTCGTTTCAACATCTCATCTAAAAGACAGCAATGCCAGTAAAGCACTCCCTCAGTACTGCGCTGGAGTGCTGGCCTGATTTTTGTGCTCTCTCCCTCTATTGGGACTTGAACAGAACTTTGTGCATTCATCAATCACAGCAAGGGGTGCAGAATAGTGGTGGGATCTGAACATTGGATTTGATTTAAATTGAAAGTGAAGGAACCAATCTTCTTCTTGAGTTTTTCTTCCCCCCACACCTAAAAATGCACAAGGAAGATTAAGAACATACTTATGCCTGTTTCCATAACTAGGTTTACCTGGAACAGGTCACTAGACTGTTACCAGAGGTTATAGTTTGAGGGGCGCTACTCCACATCAAGCATGGCTGATCAGGAAACTCTCCTGCTCTTACTGCCCGCCCGAGACGTATTGGAAAGATTTACAGGTTGATAGTCAACTTGTTTGGTCGTGTTATGTGCATACCATCCCTGGCCGTCAAATCTTAATAATAATAACGTTATTGCCACAAGTAGGCTTCAATGAAGTTACTGTGAAAAGCCTCAAGTCACCACATTCCAGCGCCTGTTCAGGGAGGCTGGTACGGGAATTGAACCCGCGCTGCTGGCCTTGTTGTGCATTACAAGCCAGCTGTTTAGCCCACTGTGCTAAACCAGCCCCTCTTGGATTCGAAACTGGGGCTTCTAGCTCAGAGGCAGGGGTGCCACCCATTGTGCCACAAGACCTGTAAAAGGGGCCAATCGAAGTGCACACATTTTGAAAGCCCTTTAGGAGAGCCTAAAAGGGGCATCTTAACGCCTATATGGCCTTTTTCAAAACTGAAGGTGCAGAGATTAAGAAATGATGGGAGAGCATCCAAGGTGAAGACATGAATCTGCAGACAAGACAGAACAATCTAATACCCAACTTGATGCTTTGAAGGCTACTAAAGGTGATGGAACCAGCCACATAGGTCACCACTGTGGTCAGCTTTGACCTGATGTTTGACTGAATGCCCATTCAAACTGGCTATTACCTCAAGTGCCTAGCTCAGTGGTACATGACAGCCACAGGTGTCCTTGCATCAGAGGCACAGCTCTTCATCAGCCTCTTTGTTTACCCACCTCCCGAGAAGAATGGTCCTGGCAGTCATGGCTATGGAGATGGCAAATGATTGGTGACATCCTGATCGGTGTGAACAATCAAGTAATGCCCCTCCTGGCAAAACTTTGCATGGTTTGCTGTGACTGGGGTGCTTTTGATTAACTACCCGCAAAATGGTTAATAAGGTGCTCATGTATTATAGCAGCTGAGGTTTCCCGGCACAGGTTTATTTAGGAAGAAGAGCTTGAGCAAGCACAATGTTTTCCAAGTGAAGCAACTACAGTTGTTGACAGGGCCCTCAACAGTGTGCGGTCCATCTCCTGCACCACTACCCTCGCCCCCTCTCCTCCCTCCCAGAACAAGGATAGAGTCCCCCTTGTTCTCACATTTCACCCCACCAGCCTCTGTATGCAAAGCATAATCCTCCGTCATTACCACCAACTCCAGCATGCTGCCACCACCAAACACATCTTCCCTTCACTCCCTCTGTCAGCATTCCGTAGAGAATGTTCCCTCCGAGATAATCTAGTCCACTCCTCCACCATACCCAACACCTCTCCCATCACCCATGGCACCTTCCCATGCAATCGCAAAAGGTGTAACACCTGCCCCTTTACCTCTTCCATGTTTAATAAGCCAGGCCAAAAACACTCATTCCAGGTTAAGCAGTGTTTCATTTCCACCCTTTTAATCTGGTCTATTGCATTCGCTGCTCCCAATGTGGTCTCCTCCATATCGGAGAGACCAAACGCAGACTGGGTGATCGCTTTGCTGAGCATCTTCGGTCTGTGTGCATTCAGGACCTTGACCTTCCTGTTGCTTGCCATTTTAACACAAGACCCTGCTCCCATGCCCACATGTCTGTTCTTGGCCTGCTGCAATGTTTCAGCGTAGCTTAATGCAAACCGGAGGAACAACATCTCATCTTCCGGTTAGGCACGCTACAGCCTTCCGGTCTCAAAATCGAATTCAACAACTTCAGATGATTAGCTCCATCCCACCTCGCCCCATTTGTTTTCATCCCATTTCATTTTAACTGTCTTTTACCACTTCTTTCTTCCTCGTCTTTCTTAATATATATTTAACCCCCCCCTCCCAACCTTATCCACCTTTCCTTATTCTTTCTCCGTATTGCTTCCCCTCTCCCCACATCTACATCTGTCACAGTTTACCCTCTGATGTTAGTTTATCTGCCTTTGGCCGTTCATACCTTTCGTTCTCTCTGGGGACTGCCATTAGCACTCTTTCTCCGTGGTTTATGTGGCTATTAGCACCCGATTCGCTGGGTTTCTGTGGCTATGACTCATCTTTCATTCTCACTCCACAGTATAAATATTTTCCACTTTCTCAGTCTTATAGCTTTGACAAAGGGTCATCTGGACTTGAAACGTTAGCTCTTTTCTCTCCCTACAGATGCTGCCAGACCTGCTGAGATTTTCCAGCATTTTCGCTTTGGAGGCAACTTCACCTTTGCTCGTACAGGTGTGTGTGTATATAGATGGGGGCTGATAGTAATGCACCCTGGAAGATTCCTGGAAGGATCAGCAATTGTAATAGGAATAAGGACAGCAGGCACAAATGCTCATGAAAGTCAAATGGCAGGAGAACAAATACAAACAAAATGGCTCAGAATTTGGTTAAGACACTCATCTTTAAAAAGCCACATCAGCTTTCCTCAGCGATTCTGGATGCCAGGTGCCCTGGGCATGGATTGAATGTGATGTCCAGGAAACCCATCCATCAGTAAATCCTCTTGAGGACTTCCACATGTCCTTCACACACAAATAAAATTCCTGCCTGCTTTGAATCGGAGTTTCCAATATCTGCCTTAAGACGCCATTGGAAATGTGAGCAGAGCTGACAATGAGTGGGATCCGTTTCTCCTCTATTTAGCCATCTATCCTTATTTTTGGGCTGTGACAAAAGGATGACAAATCAGTCCCATTGTTTTCCCTGGTACTGGTGTTCCATATTTTCACACTAACCAGTCTCGTGAACCTTGCTCGGCAGTGGGAAGTAAAGAATTTGTTGACAAGTTCTACAAATAGTCAGTGGTAAATGGAGGACTCACAAATAGAGTTGGAGAGAGGCGGAGGGAAAAAGAATCATACTGATCGGTACTTCTTCCCAGACGCTGCTTGATCAGAAAATTAAACAAACAACAGGCGGGACATTCTAAACTGGAAGCTTCAGGAACGGCATCCGTTCCCGCTCCCCTCTTTTAAAAGCCAAATGGTAACGATACCATTACTGCACAAACAATTAAGTAATCAGTATATCCTGATAAAATCATCATCTTATACAAAATTGATATAGTTGTAATTATGATTACCACCAATCCTTTGTACTGCTGGTACAGTGTCCCTTCCAAGTTAGTCTTTAAAATAACTCATTTTTAAAAAAACATAGAAAATTCAAAAAATAGGGTTAATCGTAAATCTTTGTATTCATTTGTGTTTTAAATTAGATCTTGATGGGGAGTATCCGTTTAGTAAGGAAATGCAAAAAGTACTATAAAGATGAAGCATACTAATCCTTATTGATTTGAATGAATATTTTCCACCACTGCTGTTTTTGAACATGTGTAAATAGGTTGTGAAACCAGTACTTAAAATTTAAAAAGTATTAAAGGCTATTTTCTCCACCTTTTGGTTCAAAGGCTCTCTGCTCATCATTCTCTGGCACTGTAGAGGTGTCTTGTTGTTCCCAATCCTGTTGCTGTACCTCCGTAGTTGCTTTGGCTTCCTCAGGATTTTGAGAAGGGATCAGCTCATCCTTGTCATCAGAATCCAGATTGACACATACCCCTGCTCCTTCTCCTTCCTGTTCTGGTTCTTTCCCATTGTCACCTGTGAGGTCCTAATGGCCAGAAATAACGGCTAATAAATAGGATTAACATGGAACCGCTCAGCTTCTAAAATTATGATGCAGTACAAAATATAAGTTAAGTTCTGAACAGATGTTGAAACAAATTGTTGCTCAGTTGAAGAGCTGAAAAAAATCACATCATCCTTTGTCACAGGTCTGGGACACTGCTGTATAATACATCAAGGCCAGTAAGTAATCCCATGCTAAAGTAATCCTGCACCCAGGAGAATCCCCTGCACCCAGGAGAATCAATCTGGCATGGGTACAGTTATGAAAATAATATTTTGGTGACATGATGATCTTTTTGAAATCACAGTGTAGCCACTAGGATGTACAAGATTGTGCAAATGTAAGATGTCTAAACAAATCCTTCCAAACATGTATGACCTACTTTTTCCTGTTCATTTACTAAGATTATCAAGACCAGGAGCAAAATTAATTATGTTTTAATAATAATCATGATTAATGCTAATGATTTGTATTTACATAGCATCTTAACATGGCAAAACATCCCAAGGTTCCACACAAGTACATCAAATAAAATTTGACAATGACCCACATAAGGAAAGGTAGGGCAGAGGAGAGGTGTGTTTTTTTAGGAGTATCTTAAAGTAGGAATGAGTGGTCGAGAGGAGGAGGGTTGTTTTTGGTGGGGGAGGGGGGGGGGGGGGGGTGTTTTGGAATTCCAGAGCTTGGGGTCTATGCAGCTGCAGATGGCGGTCAATGGTGGAATGACGAAAATCAGAGTCAAGAGGTTCAGGGCCTGGCCATCCAGAGGGTTGAGGGGTCGGTGGGGAGCATGAGGATCAGCTGACATCGCTGGAGGTGGAGATGGGGATGGTGTTGAGCAGTCAGAAGAGGCTAAGGGAGAAATTGGAGGATATCCAGAACCTCTCCAGGAAGCAGAATTTGAGGATTGTCAGGTTGGCTGTGGGCATTGAGGGAGCGGAGGTCGCCAAGTATGTGGCGAGCATGTTGGAGAGGTTGATGAGGGAGGGGGCCTTTGATCAGCCCCTCAAGGTGGATCAGGCACACAGGAGGCCGCAGGTGGGGGGACCGCCAAGGACGATGGTGACGAGGCTGCATCGATTTTTGGACAAAGAAAAAATTCTGAAGTGGGCGAGGTAGATGAAGAAATGCACTTGGGAAGGGAGTGAGCTGCGGATTTACCAGGACCTGGGTACAGAGCTGGTTAAGTGGAGGGCGGGGTATAACTGGATAAAGGCAGCCCTGTAAGAAGGGGGTGAAGTTCTGGGTTTTGTACCCTGCCCACTTTTGGGTGACGCATCAAAAGCAGGAATTTTATTTTGACTTGCCAGAGGAGGCGATGAATTTTGTGAGGGACCGTGGACTGGGAGGAGTGTGAGGACATTGAAGTTTGAAGAGCTTTATGTTCATTATGGGGCACTTGGGATGGGCTTCGACAGGGGAGTGGTGATGGCGAGTGTGCCCTATGTATATTGATGGTTGGGAGGATTTGGGAAGTAGACTGGAGGGGTGAGGGGAAGTCAAGAGACCAAGGGCATGGCCACCATGCTAGCTGGGTGGGCTAGTTAATGGGAATGAAGTGGGGGGTCGACTCTATTTGGTGGGGGTGGGGGGGAAAAGAGTTGCTGACCTTGGTGTGGCACAGTTGGGAAGGGAGAGGTGGTGGCGCACATCTGTGGGCGGGCCTGGAGGGGCATGTGACACGGGCCAGCTTAAAAAGGGGTATGGTTGATCGACAGGGGAGGGAGGGAGGGCCACATGGAATGTGAGAGGGTTGAAAGATCACATATGTTCGTGCGTCTGAGGAGTCTGAGTGCAGACGTGTTTTTGCAGGAGACGGACCTGAAGATGGGGGATCAGACGACACCGAGGAAGGGATGGGTGGGGCAGGTGTTTCACTGGGGCTGGTCGTGAAGATGAGGGGACTGAATTGATTGAATTCTGTACAGTCCTTCATTCACTATAGAAAGCTATACCCCATTATGCAATTTAAAACCGTAAAAAAAATTCAAATATAGACAACTTTAAAACATACCAGCTAGCCATGATTTCAAGAAACAAATCACAAAGCTGTATGAGCGAATTAAAATGATATCATGGGGCTAAATTTGCTGAAAATTATGGTGCAGAAATTCCAGGAAATCATGGAGAGGGAGAGAGAGAGTGACCTTTGCCATTACAAACACCGATGTTCTCAATCATTTTACTTCTGTAGCCCCCCTCCCGTGTAGAAAAAAATCCAGTTGCCCGGTGTAACAAAACACAGCTATTTATGTATAACTCCTGCCACATGTGTGTGGCACTTAATCAGCAGCAAGTGCACGCACAGCAAGATCCCTTAGCAGAGTGTCAGAGAGATGCACATTGCAGATGGTGCTCTAAGCTCCAAGTTCTCTTCGCAGTGTTAAAAAATGTCAACATTCACGGTCAGCTGACCCTCTGGTGAATGACAGTCTGGTTGAGAGCTGGATCCGGATTGCTGGTATCTGGTGGCAGTGGACAGTTTGATGAGCTGCCCATGCTGTGCTCAGCTCTGTAAACAGCTTCTAAGGACAAGCTGCAGTGAGCCACTGATTGGGCAAATACTGTATTCACTAACACGCTTTTGTTCATTTTTTGCCCTTTACCTCACAAAGCAGACATCGAATCCCAAGCAACCTGTTGCCCCGCCTACTCTATTCAAATGTAGCAGACAGGGAGAGTTCATGCTGCACGGTCTGTGAGGGAAAGAACCCACAGCCAACCATCACCAATGGATCTGGGAGAAGGGAGTGTGGTGTCACCTTTCCTCCAATTTTGTGGCACATTGGTCCGACCTCGCATCAGTGCTCTGAACTATATTTAGAATTTTAAAAACATTCATTGCAAGGGGAATGGAATACAAATGTAGGGAAGTTTTACTGCAGCAACGCAAGGGCCATGGTGAAAATAAATCGGGAATACAATGTACAGGAGGAGGTTTCCAATTGTGGGAGAGACTAGGACTAGGGGGGCACATTCAAGAATGTTAAGTTCTTGTTAAGTTGGAAACAAGATTTTCTTTCTCTTGAGGACTGTTCATCTGTGGAATTCTCTTCCACAGTGGAGGCTGGGCCACTGAATTTATTCAAGGCAGAGTTAGGCAAATACACAAGGGAATCGAGGGTTATGGGGACAGGCAGATGGCAAAGTGGAGTTGTGACCACAACCAGATCAGCCATAATCTTATTGAATAGTGCAACAGGCTTGAAGGGCTGAATGGCCTACTCTTGTTTTAAGTCCCATCTTCCTCTGAACTTTGTTTGGGAGCTAGATTAAAGATATATTTCAGTGTTTCGCTCTTAGTAATAAATGAGACACCAAGGACATTGTTAGCACACTTATTTTGTTTTGTTGACAGTACTTGCAGAATGGGAATTTTTAAAGATTTTATTCTTAGAAGATGCTATTTTGGTGACACCTTGAAACTCTCGCTGATACCTAGGGGGGGCCATAGACACAAGAGGTTCCCTGATACACCACAATTTCCAGACACTTCTGTACTGTTTCATAAGAACCCTCACCGTTGAACAGTAATTATAAATGGCCCGCTCCATTAAAATGAACACAGAGATGAAATTGCTGAATTGTGCTGCTGTAACTGCAACTTGGGCCATGAAAGAAAAATGCTGGAGGGCTCAGTATGCTTGATGCAATCAGGCATCATCTATTCCTGTTTGAATTAAGAAATTTGTAGACGTCACAAGATGCTTTTTTCCAAAAGAAATTCAGTGGTGCAGCTCCGACAATATTTAGAGTCACTGTTGTAAATAGCAACGCCACAAGTAATACATGGCATTGCCAGTCCTGTCGTTAAACTACCAATCAAATGTCATTTTTAAAATAAGTAATTTGGTGCTGATCCAACACTTGCAAATATGCTCATTTACATGTTATTATGGGTGGCATGGTAGCACAGTGGGTAGCACTGTTGCTTCACAGCTCCAGGGTCCCAGGTTCGATTCCCGGCTTGAGTCACTGTCTGTGCGGAGTCTGTACGTTCTCCCAGTGTCTGTGTGGGATTCCTCCGGGTTCTCCGGTTTCCTCCCAGATGTCCCGAATGACGTGCTGTTAGGTGAATTGGATATTCTAAATTCTTCTTCTGTGTACCCGAACAGGTGTCGGAATGTGGCGACTAGGGGATTTTCACAGTAACTTCATTGCAGTGTTAATATAAGCCTACTGGTGACAATAATGAAAAATGAAATGAAAATGAACATCGCTTATTGTCACGAGTAGGCTTCAATGAAGTTACTGTGAAAAGCCCCTAGTCGCCACATTCAGGCGCCTGTCCGGGGAGGCTGGTACGGGAATCGAACCGTGCTGCTGGCCTGCTTGGTCTGCTTTAAAAGCCAGCGATTTAGCTGAGTGAGCTAAACCAATAATAAAGGTTATTATTATTAAAATCCAACTGGTTACATAGAGTTTAATCCACTGCTTCAGTAGCTGATCATGAAAAGCCTCTGGTATCCAGGTCGTTTGTACAACATGCAGTAGGAACGGGGATTGGAGAGGCCACAGTTTCACCTCAGGAATTAATCTGACTGATAATCGGATTCTACCCACCAGTTGAACCTTCACACCTATTTTAAAAACAGTCAGGACTGAGGAGCATTGCATCAGCAATGGGGTTTCCATTTTGATTCTTGGCCACTGCACTCATGGCATATTTTAACTGCTCTTCAAGTTCATTTTGGTGAAAACGTACCACTTTGGATCAGGGAGCATATGGATCTAACTTGTAGTGTTAGGCCTTGCTGCAGCCTACAAGTTACATGTAGAAGTAAATGACTTAAAGAGTGAATATATTAAAAGCAACTTTAATATACGTGGACAGTGAACATACAACACTTTAAACAACTGCAAATACAAGCTTAAAGTTGAAAAACGACTGCTCTTTGAGACTGCAACTATTTACTATAGGACAGATCAATGAAAGTCATACATATACAGTAATCATTCACAGTACAGATTAGTGCAGAATATTTTTACCTCTTATTTAAATTTTCATTTTTACAGAATCTAGCTCAGATATTTTCATGGGTAGACATTCCAGACAGAAAATGTTACTATAAAAACCACTAATTAGGAAAAATGGAGGCGTTTTGATTGTACGCGCCCATTAAAAGAGGCATTTACTGTTGGCTGGTATTTAAGATTATACTGAACTAGCAAAACAGCAGGTTTCACAGCTTTCACATGAAAGAAAGCTAGTGTGTTAAAGAAAACAAGGTACAACTGGAAATAAAGACAAAAATGTTACGCAGATCAGGTTCTAAATGTAACACATGGTATAGAAACAAGATTTTCAGTTTGATTCATTACACGTTGTTCAATCTAGCTTGGGGTTGTGATCATGCATTACAATTAGTCTGAGGGTTGGGTAAAGGAAGAAACAGTCTCTTCCTATTAGGAAGCTCAATTAGAATAGTGCATGCATGTGCAACAGATGGGGGCAAGATTAGGGTCTATTCTGATGGTTTTGACTGACACTCGCCATCCAGACACATAAAAGGAAGAACGGCTGCTTGCAATGGGTGCCATGCAGCTTCACACTGGTGCAGTAAGACCCACCATCTTTAAGTGAGGAGGAGTAAAGAGTCAGTTTGGAGAGGGAGGGGGAAGAAAAAGCTCAATTAATTTTTAAAAAGAAATTCCAAGGAACTGCTTCCAAAAGAAATTCCAAGGAATTGCTTCCAAGAATGGAAAACAAGCAGAAAAGATAACATCTACTAACAGCAATACTCTAATAACGGACATAAAACTGAAACTTATGCTCATCCCTATGGGTCCAAACATGTGCCAAATCAGATTAGTACATTACACAGTAACAATGGCTATTTATGCACAAAGTAATTAAGCTTCACTGAAGATGTAATTTTGAAATGCCTTTCTGCCATATGTGAAGGTTCGCCATAAGGACATGTTCAAATCATTCCACCAAATACCCAAAGGTTGAATACGAGTTATTATTGAGAATTTTAATGCCACCAAACAAAAAAAGACACCATACGAAAGACACCAGGAGGAGGTGGATCAAAGCAGCAGAGAATCGGCAAGAATTACACAAATTCATGCTCGTGGTGTGAAGGTTATTTTTAAAAGAGTTTTTTAAACCCCAAGTAGCAACACCCCCCCCCCCCGGGTGCTCCCATACCCTATCCGTGTTCATTCTTCATGTGCGGGTCTAGATTGACTATCAGCTGACTTATCTACCTTGGAAAGCATCAGATCCCAATACTATTCTCACCTGCAATGACTTTCACAAACCTCTCCGGAAGGGGGTCTTAGACAGTAGTCAGGAACAGAAACCCTGGATAGTTTTTACCCTCCCTAGCTATTGGCCACAGGAACAGATTTAAGTCCTCAATCCGAGATCAACTAAGTCAGTACAGATGGAGAATTGGTCTGAATGGCTTAGCACCACATCTAAACTGTGCCTGTCTGCTCAGCCCCATTTCCGGGATGTTAACATACCAATGCCTGTAAACAGTACATTTTTCTTGTTCCATTTCAAAAAGTTTCTCCAAGAAGGAATACAGATCTATTTGCATTGCAGGATCATTTGATCTACTTAGTTTCAGTTTATGCTCAAGTCAGTCTAGTGCGTACTTGCCAATAATGAACACAAAATAAATGCCTTTACTCTCTTTGGACTCTACTTACTGCTCCTCTTTGGATTTCACAACACAGGCTGCGTATCATGGAATTTACATTGGAGACACAAGTTTTCCAGTCTTTGCCTTCCTCACTCAAATCAAACGTGGGGAAAAGTGTGCAAAGGAACTCTAGGGGGGAAAAAGGAGGTAAACTCAATAAAAGAAAAAAATACACAAACAGCAAACGACTAAAATTTGTTGTAAACTTTCAATTACATTTTTCCTTTGTCCAATATATGCACAAATGGTCCATGTTTTAGTTTAATGAATTGCAAACAACAATTATATTGTTGTCACTGACTGTAATATAAAATATTTTTTTAAAAATGCATCCCAATAAACTTGGAATATGAGCCATGTCTACTTGAACATTACTTCGATATAATAGGGAAAGTTGCTAAATAGGGAAAGGTGCTAAACTATCACTTTTTTTCTTTGCAGGGCTTAAAAAGGATTCCATTTTCTAAATGAACTCTTGATATATCCATATTCTGACAGTCACTGATTGGAAATGAGACAGGTACTGGCATTACTATGTTCATTAAATGTGACAACCTCATAGTTTAAAGAGCAAAATTAAAAAGCAAGTGAAAATAGATCAATTTGTTGGAACTTCAAGACGAGGCTTTAGTCATTATTCAACCAATTAAACGTCATTGCAGTGTCAATCATTAAACTAAGTGCAGCATCTGAGAAGCTGTGGCTTAATACAATTAACACCTGTGGTAGTCCAAGGTGGAGAAAAATAACTCAAAGTATCTCCATGCCTAATTAAACATTATCCATCATCCAAAGCAAGGCTCACCTCGTAAAGCTGTGATCCTATTAGGATCCAATGGTTTGATTCCTCTCGTTTTGTCACCTTGCATATTACTATAAATTAGTGTATCCTTTGGGAACATCATCCGAACGAGGTAACGTGCTACATACTTTGGCTTGGTTTTCTGTCGTGCCTTCATTAGAAATGCTGCCGGCACCTTTATATTACGTCTTGGGTCACCGAGGTATTCTGAAAGTTCAGCAGTGACAAATCATTAAACGTAAAAATTGGTAGAGATTTATTTTAAAACATTGAGAATCAAAGGCTCCATTATTGGAACAATGAGAGGTAGAGGAGGAGGATTAATGTATGCTTTCTTGAAAACTAAAGAGCACAGCACCATCTGCCTATTTTGCCAACAAATGAAAAACCCTATCATGCTTTTGTATCTGTGGGGTCAGGTCTTCCCTCCTTCCTGTTATGCCACCATGCACCAACAGTGAGAAACCATTGTGTGTCTCAAGAAAATGCTCCATGATAAATAGCCAGAGCTATGACTGCCAACCAGTCTGCAAGCCCATTTAGAGATGACCAACCCTGGGAACCACACTGCTCAACCAAAGATATGGGCTCAGGCAGATGAAGGAGTGTTTTGATGCCTCTATTGGTGGTGCTGCAAGATAAATTCTGATACATTAGTTTTTGGGGGTTCAAGTCCAATGCCAGGACTTGTTGACCACGGAAAGGACGTTCATAACGCGGTTCATGGGGCTGACAATCAACTCAGCAACTCAGGAATCCTTCCACCACTCCCCCCCCCCCCTCAGCTATTCCCCAAAAGGGGGGGGGGGGGGAAGTGTGAAGATATGCTAAAAAGAATCTTGTATTAAAACTAGGGCATGAATGCGATTATCAATTCTGAATTATGTGCTGTAGACACATGAGGAATTACCAAATTCATTCCCTGCAAGATCCTACAGCCAATAAACAGGATTTTATCCCAACTAGCATAGGCTGAATGAGAATATGAAACCTTAAAAAAAAAAGGCCAGTGAGTATACACTTGATCTCATTGTTAATCCGTTATGATATTTTAGTTACTGGGGTAATTTAATTTAAAAGAATGTAAAGAGCAGAAATTTAACTTTATGCCACCATTAGTTGTGATAATGCAAATGCAGTGAAAGGCATTAAACCAGAATCACATTACTATTCTAGTGGCTCTCACCAGTAAGGGCAGTATATCACATGGGGCTGCACCAACTGGGCCATGAAGTAGAATCCTGTTTCTATAATGGCTGCTATCACACTGTACTGAGACAACTGTTGTATTGTTAGATTGAAGGCTTACAGTCACTGTGTACTGTAACTTCTTTCTCACCATTTTGGAAATAACACACTCAAAATGAGAGACATTTTCTTAAAAGCATTTTAAAATGATTTTGTATTGATTGGGAATTGCTCTGTCGTCATTTTTGCTTCAGTCAGTTTATGTAAAACTCTGCCATGTAAAGGCCCAGATTTTTGTCAGGAGAGCGTTTTTCCACCAAGGTGAAAATAGCTAAACTTCCCAAAACAAGTCCTGCCCCTGAACACGGCACTTTCTATTTTCGCAAGGATAGGATGTGTTTCCCACATGTGTGTTTCATAGAGGCATTTGGCCAGTTTACATCATCAGCTGCCTCCACTGAAGTGGGATTTTGGCAGCATTGGAGTGTGAAAGCTGGAGTGTGTCGATTAAACCTGGTAAAAGCAGGTGTGAAGTCTGGATTTGTTTGAATAGCCAGGCTTTGGAGAGGTTTTAGATCTGGCATTGGTGGAGCTAAGGTGCACTGTGGGGAAGTTCTTGTGCATTCTGGAATTGTTTAAATTAGGCATAAATGTGTGTAAAATGTACATAAACTCATTACTGACAAATTAATTGAAACGGTCAACAAATCTGTTACAATAAGCTGTTAAAACTGTCAGAAGCACCTGACAAGAGGCCCTGTCTGTAGAAATCAAGCTACTTAAATGTCCTGGCCTTTAAATCTTTGAAAATAATGTCTGGAGTGTATAAAAATAAACGGAGTGTATAAAAATAAACGAGACTGCTTGCACTCTAGGGCTTTCATTGCTGGATGAATGCTGCATGCCTGATCACTCAGGGTGGCTGTCATTTCACAGTTTAATTGACAGTTACAAGTGATTATAGACTCTTTCATGTGGGGTTGTACATTCCAATACTTGTAGTTATGAGCGATTGTGCACTTGAATTAAATGTTTGTTGTTAGAAGGTGAAGGAATGTTAAGAGTGGTCTTTTTTTATGAATGAGAGTGATTTTTCAATATAGTGAAGTCTGTAATAGATTTTTAATATAAATTTAAGGTGCCCAATTCATTTTTTTCCAATTGAGGGGCAATTTAACGTGGCCAATCCACCTACCCTGCACATCTTTGGGTTGTTGGGGGTGAAACCCATGCAGACACGGGGAGAATGTGCAAACTCCATATGGACAGTGACCCAGAGCCGGGATCGAACCTGGGACCCCAGCCCAGTGAGGCAGCAGTGCTAACCACTGCACCACCGTGCTGCCAATGTAATAGTCACTTAAAACTTTGTTTTAATCGAATTCCAGTAAAGGTCCGGGGGATATCAGGTGAGTTGGCATTGTAGGGGTAAGGACAAACGGTGGTGGGCATAAATTGGCGCTAAGGTGGCATGGGGTCAGAAAGGGCTTTGAGAGCTCCACCCCCAGACCAAATATCCGACCTCCAGGCAGCCATTCTCAAACTCTGGTTTGCGAAGCCAGGTATTTCCCTGTCTACATGTCTGACCAAAATCTGGCCAAAGTCATAGAGCGCGATTCAATCAATTAAAACATTTCTACGTGTTATTTTGGGCACGTTTATAGAACATAGAACAGAACAGTACAGCACAGAACAGGCCCTTCGGCCCTCAATGTTGTGCCGAGCCATGATCACCCTACTCAAACCCACGTATCCACCCTACACCCGTAACCCAACAACCCCCCCCCTTAACCTTACTTTTTTTTAGGACACTACGGGCAATTTAGCATGGCCAATCCACCTAACCCGCACACCTTTGGACTGTGGGAGGAAACCGGAGCACCCGGAGGAAACCCACGCACACAGGGGGAGGACGTGCAGACTCCACACAGACAGTGACCCAGCCGGGAATCAAACCTGGGACCCTGGAGCTGTGAAGCATTTATGCTAACCACCATGCTACCCTGCTGCCCCTGTTTGGCGGCGTGTTTCTCACCGGGTCAATTTTTGGGGCCTTGGGGAGTTTCTCCCCGGTGAAGCCAGGGAGAGGTTTGTTCAACAGTGGGGAGCTGAACTCCTGGCTCCTCAAAGACCAGCTCCTGAGAGATCGGGTCGTCATTTTGAAAGGGTGCCCGATCTTGAAGTGAGCTTAAAGGTCCCGCCCTCACCCCACCCATGGGCAATGTGACTCCCCGCACACATGGGCATTACCCCCCACTCCTGCAAGAGAAGCCAACCCGCTATGGGGTCGCTGATCCACCCCCCCCCCCCCCCCCCCCCCCCTTTGAGGCCTCCCCACCCCACTTTTCAGGCCCTCCCCCTTTCAGGACCCTCACCCTTAACCCGCCACAACCTTTATGAGGCCACTTCATAACCGCCATTCATACTCCCATCACCCTTTTCATGGGCATGGTCCCCTCAGGCTCGGACTCTTGACAGTGCCAAGATACCAGGCTGGCAGTGCCAAGGTGCCTGGATGGCAGAGGGAGAGCCATGCTGCCACCCTCTATCCCCGACCACCCAAGTTCCGCCCATTGCCTGGTCCACATTTGTGTGGAACAGTACTAAACGCTGCTCAGTGCAGGCCTCGCTGGGGAGGCTGTTCGCCGCAGACATATTTAAATGAGCTGCATGGTCACCGAGTTGGGTGCGACGAGGCGGCAAATCGCATCCATAAAGTTTTTAACGCATCACATGAAGTGGCTAAAATGTGAATTAAAGCAAGGTATAAAATTCATTTATAAAAAGTTTTCATTTTGTAAATGTTAATTGCCAAGTGGCATATTTGAAATAAGATATAATTTAAAACTCCAGGATACAGTTTAAAAAAATAAATTATAGATGGTGAAACTAATACAGCCTCATATACTGACTCTCTCACGAGAGGGTCAAGAGGGGCAGAAATGTTATAATACTATTTTAGTAAATTAATATTTGCATTAACATTACAATCAATATACAAATGCTGACATTGACATTTTCTGTGCCCTAATCTTTAAGATTCTAAATACAAAGCAGGCACAACGACAAACAAGTTTCAGCTTGTCTGAAAGGAAAATGCAGCCTGTCTGTATCTTAAATAAAGTGCACACCCTCCTCTTTTTAGTATCTATCAATTATCTTAAAGTTACAGCCCTGCTTATGATGCTCAACTCAATTAATTTTGCAGGCACATCCACAAATAATCCAGTTATATATTCACAGGATAAACAAATAGTTGCAGATGTTGGGGAATATTTAGAGTGGTAGAAATATTTAATAGGTTAGATCAAAGGGTCTGCTGAGGTTTAGGGGTGATTCAAGTGGAACATTTAGCATTATTTTGATATTGTGAGATATTGGCATCCATTTTGAAATCTTGAATAGCCTTCCACAGCCAATTATATAATATGGAGATATCATAATTTATTGCACAGATTAATGAAGCTTTAACTAGAAGAAAAATATTTCATGTTTATAATGTTGGTTTTTTATTTCAAAATTTGGCCAAAGAAAAAAGTACCAACCATCTACAGAATCAACAGGCTTTCAGCATCCATGAAATCAAGATTTATTTCTGTTAATAGTAATTATATTTCAAGATCATTTCAGAAGCATTTGATCAGAATACCAGTCTGAAACTCCATGAGAGAATCAAACGAGACATTCAAATCCAGATTTTTTAA
The DNA here is from genome assembly GCF_902713615.1 of Scyliorhinus canicula. Lineage (NCBI taxonomy): Eukaryota > Metazoa > Chordata > Chondrichthyes > Carcharhiniformes > Scyliorhinidae > Scyliorhinus > Scyliorhinus canicula. Next base: position 98,963,870 of record NC_052152.1, on the reverse strand, counting down.
AAACAGGAAACTCCTATCCGCACTGTGGAACCCTAACTGGGTCCTTCTTTACAGAATGTAATTTACAGCATGATTAAAACATACATCAAACTGACTTATATTGAATGGAAACAAATTTTGCCATCTTCTTTGTCAATTTCATCTATTATGGTTGGTTTTACAAATATGTGTGTTTAAAAATCAATCAATTTTGCTTTCTGAGAATCTTCAAAATCCCTAAATATCTAGCTCAGGGTATAAATTCCAATTTATCATGAGGCTATACAATCAGTCTCAAGACTGACAATGTAACCAGTATAACATGGCTCACATACTAAACACTTCATCTGAATTCAATTGAGCGCAAACCATCTTATTGGTACATGACTGTTACTCACCAAAACTCATTCTATCTGCACTCGATGATGAAGGAACTTCAGGCTTTGAAAAGGCGGTTTGACGCTCAGCATTGTTGCTTGCTTTTGCATTAACAAATGCTTCTTTTTCTCTGGATGTACATCCATCCTGGTATGGCCTTCCTGTGGATCTCGCTGCATTACTGGCACCTGAAGTCACAGGTGCCCTATTGTCTTGCTCAGTAGTCATCGTCCATTCAGGAAAGTCTGAAATGCCAATGGCAGTAGCAGAACACGGCATTGTGGGTTCTTGTAAAGACTGCACAGAGTGAATGGTGGGCAGAGGAGGGCTTGCTCCTCTTGTACTGCTATATATTATCTGCGGCTGGGGTGAGGATGGGACAGCAGGTTTGCTTGGAATGGAAACATTCACTGGTTCTTTCTCTACTCGAATCCGGAGTGGGGAAGAACGAGACCCTTGATCAGGTGGAGGCATCCGGATCCGCACTTCTCTTTCCACTGGCTTCTGGATTCTCATTTTGGTGAGGGGCGTCTGGTGAGCATTTCCATAGGACACAGTCATAAGTCTCTGCAAATCACAATTAGAATTATCAAGCAGGAGTAGTGTAAGGGAAGGGAAAGACACAAGACCTTCAGAATGGAGGCAGTGTCACCATTCCCTGACCCTGCCTCCATCCAAGCAATGGTGTTAAAATCTATTGCACAGTTTTACATTCAATACTGTAACACAGACACAGAATTATGCTTCTGCTCTACGTGTTCAATAAAAGCAACGAGAATTAATTTGCTCTAGTTGACTGTTGGAGGTCTCTTGGTAAGTGCGGTGCTCCAGCTTTGTACACTGGACCTTGGTCTCAGAAGCAGGGCATTCACACTTTTATAGAGAACCATATCCCACTTTTGCTAAATCGATTATGTTGTCATCTCAAACTCTACACAATTGCAATACTGATTAACAAAAACACAAGCTACACAGAACTAGCAAGCTGGGAGCGTTGAAATATAATGGGCGAGATTCTCTCTAAAAATGACTAGGTGTCATTTTGGACAGGAATCGAGGGGTGATTCATACTGGTTGTTTGGGCACGATCCAGATCGCTATTCACCCACACTTAACAAGCCCCTACATGAATCTCACTGAGCCGAGTCCCCAGGCATCCGATTTGCCTGACTCAACAGGGAGCTGCATTTAAACAGTCCCTCAGTACTCACTCCCAGTCAAGCCAAGAGGATGACATCGTGGAGACCTGCTCCTCGATTTGTTGAGCATATCCGGCCAGGCTTCAGGATGCTGCAGAGGACATGTGGGATACCCAGAATCCCCGAGGGGTTAGGAGATCCAACAGCACAGTGACAAATGCAACCTGTGAGGCAGTGGTAGCACGGGTGCTAGCAGCATGAGAAGGAGAACCACCGTCCAATGTAGGAAGAAGATGAACGACTTTCACATGAGCTGCAAGGGTAAGTTACCACCAATCTCAGTCCCGCCAATTCCCAAACCCCTAACCCACTGGCTGATATCTCGCACCCTCCCAACATCTGGCCCACAAGCTTGTTCCTCAGAACACCCTGGCACCCACCATCACAACTCCTTAATGACGAGGTGTGGGCCCACACATGCAAACTGTGACAAACTCCCTGTCCCATTAAGTGTGCGGCCCACAGTGCCACCTTTGTCCCCAGAGGAGGAGATAGCCTATAATTTAAAAAAGGGAGTAGACCGGGGGGGGGGGGGGGAATTCCAGAATTGAGAGTCCTCACCACCTAGGAGGAGGGAGCCCTGGAGATCGTGGCGATGCCCAAGGAGAGAGCAGTGTCAGACAGCAAGGTTAGCCAGTGCCAAAGAAGTGAGGATCCACTGCATCTTCATCCAGATGCTCTGTCTCAAATGAGTTGTTATGTCCCGGTTAATTATCCTTCCCTTTCACTGAACCCATGTCCATTGCCTTGCACGATCACCATCTGATGGGGCTGGGCCATCCTGAGTCGCTCTGCCCTGCCCTACCCACCCCAACCACACAGCTGCTGATGCACATCAGGTGGAAATAGGAATATCCAAGTGAGACAGCAGTTGGTGGTCTGCTGGATCCCAGGGCTCAGCTGGGTCCCAGCCAGATGCCATGCCTCTGGACAAGGTTCTGCTGGAGATGATAAACCAGGGCCGTGAATCAGGAGGGGGTGTCAGCAACATTGCTGCAACAGCAAGGCCAACAAGAGGAGTCCCAAAGACTTCAGGTGCAGGAGATGGTGCCAGCATTGCATCCAGACCAACTCTGCAAAGTGGCGACTGCAGTGGAAAACTTGGAGCATGACATCCGAGCCATGAGTGGCAGAGTCCAAGGCATGGCTCAGTTTTGATCACCATGGCTGAAGGCCTCTACATCACGTCCCATTCACTGAGGGACATGTCCCAGGTGCAGATGCTCATTGCCAAGAGTTTGACCCACTCACAGAGGACCATCGCTGAGGGCTTCCACACCATGGTGCAGCAATGGGGGCCCTCCAGGACTGGCATTATCAGATGACTCAGGATTGTGGAGTTCACCCCAACTGTCTCACAGTCCCATGGAGAAATCGCAGGGCCCTTCAGGGAGGAGGAAGGTCTGGAACCCGCCCCGAGGCCTTCCACCAAGGAGAGTATTTTTTTAAATGAATTTAGAGTACCCAATTATTTTTTTTCAACAACTTAGCGTGGCCTATCCACCTAACATCCACCACTTTGGGATGTGGGGGTGAGATCCATGCAGACATGGGGAGAATGTGCAAACTCCACACAGACAGCGACCCGGGGCTGGGATCAAACCTCTGTCCTCAGCGCCGTGAGGCAGCACTGATAACCACTGCACCACTGTGCCGCCTCTCCATCAAGGAGAGCAAGCCAAAATACCAATTTGGGGGAACCACAGATTTGAGCCAGGAAAGTGGGATGGAAATGTTCGGAAATGGGAGAAGGTGATTAAGACACTAAAAGATTGGGGTCGGTTTGCAGGATTGAAGGAGCTGGAAGCGAAGTATGGGCTGGAGCAGGGGGAAATGTTTAGGTACATGCAGGTTCGAGATTTTGCCAGAAAGGAGATACAGAGCTTCCCGGTGGAGCCGGCCTCCACATTTCTGGAGGAGGTACAGACGACAGGGGGACTGGAGAAGGGGGTAGTGGCGGCGATTCATGGAACCGTTTTGGAAGAGGAGAAGGCACCACTGGAAGGGATCAAAGCAAAGTGAGAGCAAGAGTTGGGAGAGGATATGGAGGAGGGGTTCTGGTGTGAGGTGCGCCGGAGAGTGGATGCCTCCACCTCGTGCGCGAGGTTGGGGCTGATACAGCTGAAGGTGGTAGACAGAGCACACCTCACGAGGGCGAGGATGAGCCGATTCTTTGAAGGAGTAGAAGATGTGTGTGAACATTGCGGGGTGTCCCCGCTAATCACGTTCATATGTTTTGGTCCTGTTCAAAGCTAAAGGATTACTGGAAGGAGGTTTTTAGGGTAATTTCTAAAGTGGTGCACGTGAAACTGGACCCAGGCCCCCGGGAGGCCATATTCGGGGTGTCGGACCAGCCAGAGTTGGAAACGGGTGCGGAGGCAGATGTTGTAGCCTTCGTCTCGTTGATCGCCCGAAGGCAGGTCCTGATAGGCTGGAGAGCAACCTCTCCACCCTGTGCCCTGGCATGACGGGGGGACCTGTTGGAAATCTTGACTCTTGAGAAGGTTAAGTTTGAACTGAGGGGAAGGATGGAGGGGTTCTACAATTCATGGGCGTTATTCATTATGCACTTTCAAGAACTGGATAACATCGAACATTAGTTGGGGCGGGTGGGTGGAGGGGGCTGTGTGTGTTAATGGCGACTATGGGTGATCCCTGATTCCTTTTTGTAATTTGTTTGTGTGAACATGCGGGCCAATGTTTGGGGTTTGGTGGGAGGATGGGATCGTTGTTATTGATATGGGAATTGCCATATTTCTTACTGATTACTGTTTATTGTTGGTGGGTGTAAATTTGGGAGAAAATGTGAAAAAGGAGGAGAATACATTTTTTTAAAAAAAAAGAGAGTAAGCCAGTCTCCAGTCCTTCTGAATCCACCCCCCCCCCCCCCCCCCCCCCCCCGGGTCCTGATACTGGCGCATCTAAAGGGCAGCGGGCAGAACAAGGTGAATTGGCGACACTTTACCACCGGTAAGTCGGCCGGAGTCCACTGCTCCAGATCCTCCTGAAGGTAACTGCCAAGGGCATCAAAGGCCACAGAAGGAAGTAGGCCGCCTCCCCTTCTGATGTACACCCTGGGACACACCTAGAGTACAGGCACACTGTTCAGGACATCCAGTCCACAAATCAACCTCTCATACAGGTCACCTGCTCTTTTGAGGAAGCACTTGAAAGTTCAGGAACCTAGGGCGGGATTCTCCGTTGCCCGTCGTAACGCGGGTTTCCGGCGAGAAAAATCGGTGTTAATCACTCCGGCGTCGGGGCCTTCTTTAAGCTGGCAATCTCCGTTCCCGGAGGGGCCAGCAGCTGACTGACGCGATACGCGTCAGTTTCACCAGCTGCGGAAGTGGTGAGACCCGGCGTTTTTTGGAGGAGGAGGAGGAGAGGGACAGACCCGGCATTTGGGGGGGGGGGGACAGACCCGGCATTTGGGGGGGGGGGGGGGGGAACAGACCCGGCATTTGGGGGGGGGGGGACAGACCCGGCATTTGGGGGGGGGGGGGACAGACCCGGCATTTGGGGGGGGACAGACCCAGCATTTGGGGGGTGGGGGGACAGACCCGGCATTTGGGGGGGGGGGGGGACAGACCCGGCATTTGGGGGGGGGGGGGGAACAGACCCGGCATTTGGGGGGGGGGGACAGACCCGGCATTTGGGGGGGGGGGGGACAGACCCGGCATTTGGGGGGGGGGGGTGTTCCGGCATTGGGGGGGGGGGTGTTCCGGCATTTGGGGGGGGGGGGGGGGGGGGTTGGGGGCAACGGCGGGCAGAGAGGGGGGGCGACGGATGCCCGGGGCCAACGCACCTACCCCAACCCCCCCTCACCACCCCTACCTCCCTCCCCACCACTCCTACCTCCCTCCCCACCAACCCCCCTCCAACGCCGCCCCCCATCTCTCGCAACGCCGCAACCCCTCCCCCTCAACGCCGGGTCCCCCCCCCTCCCCCCTCAACGCCGGGTCTCCCCCCCCCCCCCCCCAATGCCGTACCCACACCCCTTCCCCCTCCCTCTGAAGGCCGGTACCCACACCCCCCCCCCCCCTCAACACCGGTACCCACACCCCGTCCCCCTCCCTCTGAAGGCCGGTACCCACCCGCCCCCCCTCAACGCCGGTACCCACACCCCCCCCCCTCAACGCCGGTACCCACACCCCGTCCCCCTCCCTCTGAAGGCCGGTACCCACACCCCCCCCCCTCTCTCCTCCTCCCCCCCTCTCCTCCTCCCCCCCTTTCTTCCTCCCCCCTTCCTTCCTCTCCCCCCCTTCCTTCCTCCCCCCCTTCCTTCCTCCCCCCCTCCTTCCTCCCCCCCTCCTTCCTCCCCCCCCCTTCCTTCCTCCGTTAGTGGGGGGGGGGTGCGGCGTTGGAGGGGGGTAGGGGTGGTGAAGGGGGTAGGGGTGGTGAGGGGAGGGGGTTGGGGTAGGGGCAGCGGCGTGCAGAGATGGGGGCGACTGATGCCCGGGGCCAACGCACCGTCGCCCCCCCTCTGCACGCAGCTGCCCCTACCCCAACCCCCTCCCCTCCCCTCACCACCCATACACCCTTCACCACCCCTACCCCACTCCAACGCCGCACCCCCCCCACCCCCCACTAACGCCGCACCCCCCCCCACTAACGGAGGAAGGAAGGGGGGAGGAAGGAAGGGGGGGGGACGGAGGAAGGAAGGGGGGGGAGGAAGGAGGGGGGGGGGAGGAAGGAGGGGGGGGAGGAGGAAGGAAGGGGGGAGGAGGAGAGAGGGGGGGGTGTGGGTATCGACCTTCAGAGGGAGGGGGACGGGGTGTGGGTACCGGCGTTGAGGGGGGGGGGGGAGACCCGGCGTTGAGGGAGGGGGGACCCGGCGTTGAGGGGGGGGGACCCGGCGTTGAGGGGGGGGGGGGGGACACCCGGCGTTAAGGGGGCGGGGGGTTGCGGCATTGCGAGAGATGGGGGGCGGCGTTGGAGGGGGGTAGGGGTGGTGGGGAGGGGGGTAGGGGTGGTGGGGAGCGGGGTAGGGGTGGTGAGGGGGGGGGGGTGGTTGGGGTAGGGGGAAGCGGCGTACAGAGGGGGGGGGGCGACGGTGCGTTGGCCCAGAAAATCCGTAGCCCCCCCTCTCTGCACGCCGCTGCCCCCAAACCCCCCCCCCGATGCCGCAACCCACCCCGCCGATGCCGCAACCCCCCGATGGCCGCAACCCACCCCCCCGATGGCCGCAACCCACCCCCCCGATGGCCGCAACCCCCCGATGGCCGCAACCCACCCCCCGATGGCCGCAGCCCCCCGATGGCCGCAACCCCCCGATGGCCGCAACCCCCCGATGGCCGCAACCCCCCGATGGCCGCAACCCACCCCCCCGATGGCCGCAACCCCCCGATGGCCGCAACCCACCCCCCCCGATGGCCGCAACCCACCCCCCCCGATGGCCGCAACCCACCCCCCCGATGGCCGCAACCCCCCGATGGCCGCAACCCACCCCCCCCCGATGGCCGCAACCCACCCCCCCGATGGCCGCAACCCACCCCCCCCCGATGGCCGCAACCCCCCGATGGCCGCAACCCACCCCTCCCGATGGCCGCAACCCACCCCCCCCGATGCCGCAACCCCCCGATGGCCGCAACCCCCCCCCCCCCGATGGCTGCAACCCCCCGATGGCCGCAACCCCCCGATGGCCGCAACCCACTCCCCCGCTGGCCGCAACCCACCCCCCCGATGGCCGCAACCCACCCCCCCGATGCCGCAACCCACCCCCCCCATGCCGCAACCCACCCCCCCCCATGCCGCAACCCACCCCCCCGATGGCCGCAACCCACCCCCCCGATGGCCGCAACCCACCCCCCCGATGCCGCAACCCACCCCCCCCCATGCCGCAACCCACCCCCCCCCCCCCCCCCCATGCCGCAACCCACCCCCCGACACTGAACGGCGTCAACCATCATCAATGGTTGACGCCGTTTTAAAGCAACTGTGATTTTCGCCGACGTGACCCGTGGCCACGTCGGCGGGACTTCGGCCCATCCGGGCCGGAGATTTGTGGACTCTAAAAATATAATGAAATCCCGCCGGCGCCAGCTGTTTTCAGAGGCTGCCGGCGGGATTTGCACAACGCCGGTTTTTGGCCGGTGGGAGATTTAAAAACCCTGCGGGAGTGGAAATAACGCCGCTGCCCGCCGATTCTCCGACCCTGCGTGGGGTCGGAGAATCCCGCCCCATGAGTGCTATCACAACTAACAAGGCTTAGCCCTCCTTTCAGACAGCCTTCAGCTGTCACTCAATATTCTGACTTGAAAATTTATCACTATTCCTTCACAGTTGCTGGGTCAAAATCCTGGAACCACCCCCCCCCCCCCCACACCCCCCCTCACTGACAGCACTCTGGGTGTACCTACACCTCAGGGATTACAACAGATCAAGAAGGCAGCTCACCACCACCTTCCTAAGGGAAACTAGGGATGAGGAACAAATGCTGGTCTAGCCGGTGATGCCCACATCCCATAAATTCATTAAGAAATTACGGATGGGCAATAAATACTGGCCTTGCCTCATCCCAACGGTAAAAAAATACTAAATTACTATTACACGCTTAGAAACTTGTACATTTATTTAGTGTTAAATCAAAGGATTTGAAGCAAGTTTTGTAACAATTCAATTCTCTTTCCAGCACAAGCTGACCCACAAATATATAGTCTAGTCCGACTATGACTTCACCTCACTTTCATCCAGTTGCCCAGATTACAGTAATACTCACTGGTTTAAAAAACATAGGTTTCATTCTCCCCTGATGCATCTCGGTGACCCTACGATGCAGGACATCAAATTTCTTATCCAGTCTCTGGATAGCAGCATACATTACCTGACAGATAAAGGAAGACACCAAGATCAGAGTGGTTCCAAGTGGCTGAAAGTGCTCAATGTTTTCTTTAGTTATAAAATGCAGAAAGCAAAGGAAGTGGACCAGCAGCTGTTCAGATACCACTTGTATCAAAAGTGTACAAAGCTACACAAACCAAACCGAAGAACATACAAAGTGTATTTCGGGACAGCCTGCTTTGGTAATTATTAGAAGATTAAATAAACAATCGAATAGATTATTTTTTGCGGGAGGAACTGGGACCTTTACAAGATGTGGCAGCTTCAATTAAACCTCACAAAATCAGCAGGTGCCTCATCTGCCAATGGGATGATGTCCTGATATGAAGTTTTAAAGGGAATGGAAATGTGCAGTGGTGACCCAGAAGGTGTTACCGGGGACAAGGAGTAACAAGACTGAAGAAAGACTTGAAATTTCCTTACACCCAGAGGATGAGTAGAATGTGGCTTCTCTGCTCCAATAGTGGGCTGTTGCACAGTTCAAACTGGGAGTGGGGAGGATTGGGGGGGGGGGATATTACAGCGTACCTGGAAAATGCAACAAAATAAGAATAGACTAGATAGCCTGAGGAGAAATTCTCCAGTGCAAACATGACAATGTAGAGATCTGTTCCATGCTGCAACATTATATGATTCCATGACTGTTCATCCCAATGGCAGGGAGCATTAATTGAGGTGCAAGGATAGAGGACGGCACCATAACATAGCACTGAATTACATCTTTCCTTGGCATGAAAGTGTAGTTGAGTCTTATTCCCTATCATGGTAGGGAAAATAGGTTTACATCTTGAAAAACACAAGGGCTATATCTTTGATCCAGTTGGAAGCCCAGTGACGTTATATCGGAACAGGGTGCATTTACAGTGAGTTCGCCACTGGCCTTTTATCATTGGTATCTGGGTTCACATCCAGTCCAGGCTAATGGAATGAAAGTCTGCTCTAACTGATGGCTGAAAATGTCCTGTGTTTAATTAGTTTGGGCGTGCACAGCCCTCTTCCCAAAAGAGTCTGAAATTGGTATTAATGGGCAAGTAACCCCCTCAGCAGAAGAGGCCAGAGGCTGGCTAGTGAGGGAAACTGGGGCATATTGAGACAGAAGGGAGGAATGCAATCCAAAATAGACATTAGAGGCAAAAAATGGGCTGTATTAGATTGACTGTTATGTAGTACCTTATATTTAATTCCATTATATCAGGCACTGTGTAGAATGACCAGTAGATCTGATACAAACACACTGCCCCCTTCATGGAGATGGATTTCTACCCCATAACCATTACATAGAATTTACAGCACAGAAATTCAGCCCAATTGGTTTACACTAGTAGGTTTTAACTTGTACACATTCTAAAGTGATTATAATGTTTTGCTAATTTTTTATTTGTTAGGTATTTAATTGTATTCAGCTGGTGGGCATTAATTGGGGATTCAGTTGTGCTGCAATATATAGGAGCAGGCTGAAAATATGCTTGCTGGGTTTGGAGCTGCATGTTTGTAATGTGCAACTTTGTCAATAAAAGTTAAGAAGTGTGTAAATGTTCGTCTCCAATTCTACATTCCACCACCTGACTGTCTAGAGTGTCACAATTCTCTGAGAACTTCTGTAAATAATTGGGAGAAAGCCCACAGAAATCCAAGCCTGTACTCTTTTGAGTAGATTTTGATTCTTTTGGATTAATTTTTTGTGTTGGAGATGGGAGAAGGCTTCAATTTTCGAGAATATTTAAGAACTGCACAACCAATTCAGATGGCCACTGAGCTAGCTGTTACCTGGCAGTAATTGAGAACCTCCACCAGAGTCCTTTGCTGATCTGTGACATATGAACTTTCTGACATATCGCTGGCCTGTGTAGAAAGAAGATGGATTGGTTCACTGGAATTACACAAACCGTAAGTGTTTCGAGCTGCGAAGTCCCGAGTATATTTAATTTTCAGAGAGCTTGACATGATGAACAAATGTAAATTCTTCATTCTTTTCCATCAATTTTCCAGATTTTGTTGGATGCCAAATAACAATCTGTGCGGAGCAGCAGGGATGGGCACTGTACTCTTCAATTACGACACACAAGTTCCAGATCTCAACTGTGTTATAAGCGAGGTGACAAATAGAGGCAAGGAGCTGGACTTTCATGTCAGAGGTAGTAACTGGGCGGAGTGACTAATCCCAATGCCGTGATCTCATCTTTAACACCAGATACCAGGAAAAGTGATTTTCGTGGTAGGAAACCCCACTTTGTGCTGAGGTGGGGGGGGGGGGGGGGGGGGGGGGGGGCTCTCAGATCAGAGAGGAATGTGAAACAGGGACATTTTTTCCCCCAAATGGATAGTCAAATTTTTTTAACTTAAAAAGAAATAGCCAAATCAATCAAATACATCTTTTAAATTCTACATTTAAAAGTAATCTGTGCACAATTATGTTCTACTTTTTACTTAGGGTTATAGATCATAGATCATAGAATTTACAGTACAGAAGGAGGCCATTCGGCCCATCGAGTCTGCACCGGCTCCTGGAAAGAGCACCCTACCCAAGGTTAAAACCTCTACTCTATCCCCACCCAACACTAAGGGCAATTTTGGACACTAAGGGCAATTTACCATGGCCAATCCACCTAACCTGCACATCTTTGGACTGTGGGAGGAAACCGGAGCACCCGGAGGAAACCCACGCACACACGGGGAGGATGTGCAGACTCCACACAGACAGCCGGAATCGAACCTGGGACCCTGGAGCTGTGAAGCGATTGTGCTATCCACAATGCTACCGTGCTGCCCCAAATGTTATGTATATTTTTTTTTAATACGAACGTATTATGAGCACGCACTAAGTGAGATGGAGAATATATCTAGACAGAACCACAGTGACTGTTAAACTAGGATTACTCACACATTCATAGTCAGCACTGTAGTCATAAACAAAGTCGCCGTTTTCTTCATAGTCTGCATAATCTCCTGTGTCTCTGGTTCTCATCTGAGGCTGTAGATAATTACCACATACAAACCGATTAGAAGTGGGATAAAGGAATCAGTTAAAATTCTATTTTTTTGGATCATCATCATTAGACGAGCCAAAGGCTATTCTTTCCAGCATTAAAGTGAAGGCAGGCAGCATACTCATGAACATAAAAATACAGCAATGATTAAATTGTATAGATGATATTTATGAGTCATGATTAATGTGTATTGGTGCAGTGTATGGAGCTTAGATACTTGTTTAAAATCAGGATTAATTAGCCAAAACATAGAGAGTTCAATCTCCAAGTTGATGCCACCATTGATGGGTTCTTATTTCCTATTACAGTGATTTTAGGCATTCAATCACTATTTTAAAAAAAAAGAGTTGAAAATTATTCAGTTCCGAGCTCCCTTCACACAGGAAGAAAGACCATCATTGATGGTGGATTGATTAGCAGAAATTAGCTTTTTGTTGCTCCAGGACCCCTTACCTAGGGGTTCCTCTGAGGGAAGTAAAATTCTACCCGATTTACATTACAGACCCCCTTAAAAAGGAACTGTGCACCATTGACGGCTTTGTTTTTCTTCATACTGACTTTGGTTGGCATCTGTTTCTTAAAGGGGGCGGTCGTCGGGCTGATGAGGGCGATGGTTTCAAGGGGCGGGGGGGGGGCAGGTAGGCAACAATAGGTGGGAGACATGCTGGTGCCGGAGCCGCGGCCACTAGGCTAGCTGGGTGAGCTAGTCTGCGGGAGCGTAGTGGGGGGTGTGTATACAATCAGATTAGGGATGGGGTTAGGTTACAGAGCGTTGTTGCTAAGGGGGGGGGAGGGTTGTTCTGCTGACGATGGAGGGATTTGATGTTAGACGCGGAGAAGAGGTCGGGGATGGGCGCTGCCAGGAGGCGGGGCTACAGAGGCGCGGGGCACGGGCTGGGGGCAGGCCCAGGAAAAGGGATGGCTGATCGGCAAAAGGGGGGGGGGGGGGGGGGGGGGGGTGCGGTGCCCCCCAACCAGGCTGGTTACGTGGAACCATTTACCTATTGCCCTAGCCGCCTCCCTCTTTCTGAGCTGCAGAGCCAGCATCTAGCTGGCTTTCTCCCCAGGGAGAAATAGAGGGCTAAATGGGCCATGAAGAGAGCTAATGTGTTCGCGCATCTTAGGGCTTTAAAGGCGGACGTGATAATGTTGCAGGAGACGCACCTGAAAGTAGCGGACCAGATCAGGTTGAGGAAGAGCTGGGTTAGTCATGTATTCCACTCAGGGCTAGACGCTAAGACCAGGGGGGGGTCGCGATTCTGGTGAACAAGCGGGTTCAGTTTGAGGTGGGGAATATTGTTTCGGATGGGGGAGGTCGCTATGTTATGGTGAGCGGTCGGCTGGAAGGGAGGAAGGTGGTCTTGGTCAACATATATGTGCCAAACTGGGATGATGCGGATTTCATAAAGAGGGTGCTGGGGAAGATACCCGACCTGATTCCAACAAGTTGGTTATGGGAAGGGATTTCAATACAGTTATGGATCCAGGCCTGGACCGGTCCTGCTCAAGAACTGGCAGAGTGTCAGCAATGGGAAAAGAGCTGAGGGAGTTCATGGAGCAGATGGGGGGTGCCAATCGTGGAGGTTTGCTAGACCAATAGGGAAGGAGTTCTCCTTCTTCTTGCACGTTCATAGGGTCTACACCCGCCCGGATCGATTTTTTAAAAAAATACTGAGTAGGGAAATACCGACAGGGGTGGTGGATGCACAGTTTCGGCAATCACCATTTCCGACCATGCCCCGCATTGGGTTGAGCTACAGGTGAGTGAAGAGAGCTTCCAGGCTGGCTGGAGGCTGGATGTGGAACTGCTGGCGGATGAAGGGGTGTGCGAGAGGGTGAGGAAGTGTATACAAAACTACCTGCAGGTCAATGATATGGGGGAAGTCTCAGCAGCGGTGGTGTGGGAGGCGCTCAAGACAGTGGTGAGAGGGGAGCTGATTTCAATCCAGGCTCACAGGGACAAGACGGACAGGGCAGAAACGGACCGACTGTTAGCGGAGATCCTGCAAATTGACAGGAGGTATGCAGGGACCCAGAGTGCGGAGCTCTTGAGGGAACGGAGGAGGCTGCAGGCGGAGTTTGGGGTGGTGTCCACGGGTAAGGCAGTGGAGCAGCTCAGAAAGGCGAGGGGTGCAGTATATGAACATGGGGAGAAAGCCAGCTAGATGCTGGCTCTGCAGCTCAGAAAGAGGGAGGCGGCTAGGGCAATAGGTAAAGTGGTGGATGCAGGCAGGAACTTGGTAGGGGATGCGGCGGGTGTGAACACAGCTTTCAAGGACTTTTATTACAAACTTTATAGCTCAGAGCCCCCCGCGGGGCCGGAGGGGATGAGACGCTTCTTAGATGGCCTGACATTCCCAAAAGTGGGCAGGGAGCTAATAAAAGGGCTGGGCTCCCCGATCAGAGTTGAGGAGATATAGAACATAGAACAGTACAGCACAGAACAGGCCCTACGGCCCTCAATGTTGTGCCGAGCAATGATCACCCTACTCAAACCCACGTATCCACCCTATACCCGTATACCCTATACCCGTAACCCAACAACCCCCCCCCCCCCCCCCCACTTAACCTTACTTTTTACACTACGGGCAATTTAACATGGCCAATCCACCTAACCCGCACATCTTTGGACTGCGGGAGGAAACCGGAGCACCTGGAGGAAACCCACGCACACACGGGGAGGACGTGCAGACTCCGCACAGACAGTGACCCAGCCGGGAATCGAACCTGGGACCCTGGAGCTGTGAAGCATTTATGCTAACCACCATGCTACCGTGCTGCCCATGAGGGCTTAAAGGCCATGCAGTCAGGTAAGGAACTGGGGCCGGATGGGTACCCGGTAGAATTTTGTAAAAAGTTCTCCGGGATATTGGGGCCGCTGCTGGTCAAGGTTTTTAATGAGGCAGGGGACAGAGGGGTACTGCCCCAGACAATGTTGCAGGCTACCATCTCCTTGATTTTAAAACGGGACAAGAACCCGGAGTTGTGTGGGTCTTATAGGCCGATCTCCCTTCTTAACGTGGATGCTAAACTGCTGGCAAAGCTCTTGGCCACTAGGGTTGAGGATTGTGTGCCGAGTGTTATTATGGAGGATCAAACAGGGTTCGTTAAAGGTAGGCAACTGGTGGTGAATATAAGAAGATTGCTCAATGTGATCATCATGCCCCCGGAGGGAAAGGAGGTGGAGGTAGTGGTGGCTATGGACACGGAAAAGGCGTTTGACCGGGTAGAGTGAGAATACTTATGGGAGGTGCTGGGACGGTTTGGATTTGCGGTGGGTTTCATCGACTGGATCAGGCTGATATATCAGGACCCGGAGGCGAGTGTGAGGACAAACAGGACGACGTCCGACTATTTCAGATTGCACCGCGGGACGAGACAGGGGTGCCCCCTCTCCCCACTGCTGTTTGCGCTAGCCATAGAGCCGCTGGCAATTGCTCAGAGGGCTTCAGGGGGATGGAGCATAGAGTTTTCATTGTATGCAGATGACCTGCTTTTGTACGTTTCGGACCCGATGGCGGGGATGGACGGAATCATGGCGACCCTGGGGGAATTCGGCCGGTTTTCGGGGTACAAATTGAATATCACAAAAAGTGAAATGTTTGTAGTTCAGGAGAGGGGCCAAGGGGACTGGCTGAGGGAGCTGCCGTTCCGGTTAGTTAGGGACAGTTTCAGGTACCTGGGAATACAAGTGGCGTGGGAATGGGGTCGACTACAAAAGCTGAACCTGTCCCGGCTAGTAGATCAAATGGGAGGGGAGTTTCGGAGGTGGGATGCGCTCCCGCTGTCGTTAGCTGGGAGAATACAGACAGTTAAAATGACGGTCCTCCCGAGGTTCTTATTCGTGTTCCAGTGTCTCCCCATTTTCATTCCATGTTCCTTTTTTAAGAGGGTAAGCAAGATCATTTTGGGCTTTGTATGGGCGGGCAAGTCCCCGCGAGTGAAGAGGGTGATGCTCGAGCAGAACCGGGGGAAAGGGGGGCTTGCACTGCTGAATTTCAGCAACTATTATTGGGCGGCTAACATAGCCATGATAAGGAAGTGGGTGGTGGTGGGGGTGTCGAATTGGGAGTGGATGGAGGCAGCCTCATGTAGGGGTACCAGTCTGGGAGCCTTGGTGACGGCGCCCCTGCCGTTCCCGCCAGCGCGCTTCTCCACCGGTCCTGTAGTGGTGGCGGCCCTTCGGATCTGGGGACAGTGGAGGAGGCACATAGGACAACAGGAGCATCGGTCTGGTCCCCAATATGTGACAACCACCGGTTTGTCCCGGGGAGGTTGGACGGGGGTGTCAGGTATGGCGGAGGGCGGGGATTGAGCGGATGGGAGATTTGTTCTTGGAAGGGAGCTTCCCTAGCTTGAGGGCGCTGGAGCACAAGTTTGGGTTGACGAGGGGGAATGAATTCCAGCATATTCAGGTGCGGGACTTTTTGCGCAGGCAGGTGCCATCTTTTCCACTCTTGCCACTAAGGGGGATCCAAGATAGGGTAGTGTCTAGAGGATGGGTGGGGGAGAGAAGTGTCTCGGATATTTACAAGGAGCTCATGGAGGAGACGCAGACCGAGGAGCTGAGGCATAAATGGGAGGAGGAGTTGGGAGGGGAGATTGAGGAAGGCGTGTGGGAGGATGCGCTGAGCAGGGTTAATGGGACTGGAACATGTGCCAGGTTCAGCCTGATTCAGTTTAAGGTTGTCCACCGGGCCCACATGACAGTGTCCCGGATGAGCAGATTCTTCGGTGAAGAGGGCAGGTGTGTAGAGTGTCTTGGAGGACCGGCAGACCATGTCCACATGTTTTGGGCGTGTCCAAAACTTAGGCGATACTGGCAGGGGTTCGAGGCAGTCATGTCTAAAGTACTGAACATAAGGGTGGCACTGGGTCCGGAGGCGGCGATTTTTGGGGTCTCAGTGGCCCCGGAAGTCCAGGGGCAGAAAGAGGCCGACGTTGTGGCTTTTGCTTCCCTGGTTGCCCGGAGACGGATACTTCTAGCTTGGAGGGACTCAAAGCCCCCGAAGTCGGAAGCCTGGCTGTCAGACATGGCGAGTTTCCTGGGCTTGGAGAAAATCAAGTTTTGCCTTGAGAGGGTCGTTATTAGGGTTCGCCCAGAGGTGGCAACCATTCATTGACTTCTTTGCGGAGAATTAATCGTCAGCAGGGGGGGCGTGGGGTTAGGGGAATGTAGTATAGGGGGTCAATTAGGCAGATCTGGGTAGGACAGGTTAGGGTAATTGCACTGTATACTTTGTTTATTGTACTGTCCTTATGTTTTCACGTTCTGTAATTCTATTGTTTACAATGCCAAAAAATACCTCATTAAAATTGTTTATCAAAAAAAAAATAATGGAACAAGAGAAAGAACATCCTATCAGGAGCTTGTTGGATACAAGGGAAACCCTTGACACATTTAGGGAGGCAGTGGAGTAGTGGCAATGTCACTGAACTTGTAGCCTGGGACCTAGACTAACGTTTTGGGGACACTGGTTCAAATCCCAGCAGGGCAGCCGGTGGCACTTCAATTAATAAAAGCTGGTATTGAAAGCTAGTCTCGGTAACAGTGACCGCAAAACTATTGTTGATTGTCGTAAAAAGCTATCTGGTTCACTAATGTCCTTTTGTGAATGTCTCTTTAATTCACTTATCTATCAGTCCGGAAGAAACAGTCTCGAACACGCTCGTACTTAGAATATTCTTTATTGGGCAGCCCGCTAGGTATTCCAAAGAAACACCTCTGAGTGTGCCAAAGTTTTGCCCAAAGCATCCTATCTTTATATATTTTTTTAAGGGGCTGTCCCTTACAGTCACTTGAGCTTGCCTCCAGTACAGATTACAGCTTGTTTTTACCAAATGTTTAGTACATGATTAATTTGTTATTGTCATATTTTCAATACATAATTTTACAGACATTGAGGTTATCTATTAGCACATGAGCATATAGCAATTTTAGCAAAACACCAAGTGTCCAGCCATGATTTATCAATGGCTCTTACATTTCATATTCCGTCATCCAGCCATCTTCCTTGTTTCTCAAGGCTATTTGGCTTACAGTCATGAATCGGCTCACGAATTCAATAATAACTCCCTCCTTAGTAAATTTCCACTAATGTGTCCCATTACTTCTGGATGGTTCTAGCTATTAACCCTTGCTTCACATTCTCACTTTAAATCCTTTAAATCTGCCGTCCTTACCTGGTCTGGCCTACATGTGATCCAGATCCACAGCAATGTGGTTGACTCTTAACTGCCCTCTGAAGCGGCCCAACAAGCCACTCAATTCAAGGGCAATAAGGGATGGGCAACAAATGTTGGCCCAGACAACGACGCCCAGATCCCATGAAAGAATAATAATGTGCACTAGATTCCCCTCATATGTCAGCAACAGAGCTACATGCAGTACCATATTCTCTGTACCTGTTTGAAGCAACCACAGATTGGACAATAGCACAGCCACCCAGTGGAACGGAGGCCCTTCCGGTGACTTCCTTGACTAACAGTCCCATTCTTAAAAGGTCATCTTTGAGTAATAAAAGGCCAGCGTGAACAAAATAGGGGCCAAACACTCAAGACACCCACAAACAGCAAGTTCAGTGGGGATTCTTTTTTGAACTGAATTGTGTACTTTTATTTCTCCCCAAATATTTTTTATTTTCAAACTTGGTTGCAATACCTACTGCATTATGGATTGTGATCTTCCTTCTTTTTGGTCTGTAAGTGTAAGTGTATTCTCCACTCCTGGGTCTAGCCTCATGCGATGTGGTACTAGATGAAATGTCATTTCTGTTTGGTAGGCAGTCTTGTGGCAAATGTGCTGCAGACTCATTTGCATTCATACCTAAATCACTGCGAGGGCCTTCTGCTCCTGGTTTCTGCACTGAAAAACAGCGAACAAGAAAAGCAAAATCAGACAGGACTTTTAAAAACCGACAAAAAATACAACTTTAGGACTTCTGGTGGCAGCCATGGAGTGAGTGGTCACACATTTGGCAGCTCCCGCTCAAGGTGTTTTTTTTCAGACCTTTTCCACATTTGTAGGTGGATGTTTTGTTGAAAGAAGGTGCAGGGGTGACTGGTAAAAGTTTAACTCCACTGGTGGGGCTGGTGGATGGGTCCACGGACCAGAAGCGCAGCGAGAAGAAGGGAGCTGCTGGTACTAGAGAATCTTCGTGCGACTCAGGTCAAGGTAGTGGAGGGTAAAAGATGAGTGGGAAGCTGGAGGGGATGCTGGTGGTTTTGGTTAATGTTTATGCCCCAAATTGGCACGATGTGGAGTTTATGAGTCAGGTGCTGGGAAATATCCCGGACCTGGACTCGAACTGGTTGATTATGGGGTGAGGGGGACTTTAATACGGTCATTGACCCAGGTTTGGACCGGTCGAGGTCGGGGAAGGTGTCAGCGGTGGCGAAGGAGCTGAAGGGGTTCATGGAGCACATGGGGGGTGGACCTGTGAAGGTTTGGGAGGCCGAGGGCGAAGGAGTTCTCCTACTTCTCCCATGTGCACAGGGGGTACTCTCGGAGTGATTTATTTTGTGGTGGGAAAGACGTTATTGGCGGGGTGATCAACTCGTAGTCAGCGATCGTGATGTCAGATCACGCACTGCACTAGGTGAACTTGGAAGTGGACCTCGGATGAAGTTCGGGCTAGTGACCATGGGGAAAGTAGTAGGGCAGTTGTGGAAGGCCAGAGGGGCAGTGTATGAGTACAGGGATAAGGCTAGTATGATACTGGCCCGCCAGCTCAGGAAACAGGGAGGGAGATTGGAAGAGAGAAGGATGGGGTGGGGGGGGGGGGGGGGGGGGCGGTAGAGTGGTACTGTACCCTGTGGAGGTGAATGGGGTACTTGAGTTTTACGAATCGGCTTTTTGAATCGGAACCCCCAACTGGGGTGTAAGGAATGTGGTGAATCCTGGACAGATTGGAGTTCCCCAAGGTAGAGAAGAATCTGGCAGACGGGTTGGGAGCACCCATTGGACTGGTGGAGGTGATGGATGGTTTGGGGGCAATGCGGGCAGGGAAAGCCCCAGGCCCAGATGGCTTCCCTGTATAAATTTATAGAAACTTTCTCGGAGACCTGGGGCCCCTGCTGGTAAGGACATTTAATGAGGCGAGGGAGATGGGAGCTCCCCCCCACATTATCGCAGGCCTCGCTATGCATAATTTTGAAGAAAGATAACGACCCGGAGCAATGTTGGTCCTACCGCCCGATATCACTGCTGAATGTAGACGGCAAGTTGTTGGCCTCACAGATTGAGGACTGTGTGCCACGGGTGATATCGAAAGACCAGATGGGGTTTGTAAAGGTGAGGCATCTGTTGGGTAACATTAGGCGTTTATTGAACGTTACAATGATCCCCTCAGAGAGACGGAATATGGAGGTGGCGGTGGCTATAGAAACGGAGAAGGCCTTTGATCGGGTAGAATGGGAATATTTATGGGAGGTACTGAGGCGGTTTTGGATCGGGCAGGGGTTTGTAGATTGGGTCCGGTTGTTGTATCAGTCACCAGCGAGTGTAAGGACGGACCGGGTGAGTTTGGGATATTTTAGGCTCCACCGTGGGTTGAGGCAGGGATGCCCACTCACCCTGTTTCTCTTTGCCTTGGCAATAGAGCCACTGGCAATGGCGCTTAGAGTGTCAAGGGGTTGGAAATGGATAGTGTGTGGGGGGGGGGGGGGGGGGTGGAGCACAGGGTCTCGCTATATGCGGATGATCTGTTGCTTTACAGATCAGACTCATTGGAGGGAATCATGGACATTTTGGAGGAATTTGGCAGTTCTTTGGGTATAGGTTAAACATTGGGAAGAGTTAGGTCTTTCTGATCCAGGTGACGGGACAGGAGAGGAGGTTGGGCAAGATGCCGTTTAAGGTTGTGGGGATGTGTTTCAGGTAACTGGGCATCCAGGTGGCACGGAAATGGGAGCAGCTACATAAATTAAATTTGGCGCGGCTTGCGAAGCAGATGAAGGCGATTTTAAGAGGTGATATGTGCTCCTGCTGTTGTTGGCGGGGCAGGTGCAGTCCGTGAAGTTAGCGGTGGCCCCGAGATTTTTATTCGTGCTCCAGAACCTTCCGATTTTTATTCCAATGGCCTTCTTTAGGAAGATGAATGCATTGATCTTGGGGGGGGGGGGGGGGGGGGGTTGTTTATGTGTGGGCGGGGAAAGCTCCACGGGTAAAGAAGGTGCTGCTGGAGCGGGGATGTGAGGTGGTGGGGGGGGGGGGGGGGGGGCTGGCCTTGCCACATTTGATGAACTACTACTGGGCAGTGAATATAGCCATGGTCAGGAAGTGGATAATGGGGGAGGGGTCGGGGTGGGAGCAGATGGAGGCAGCTTCTTGTAAGGACACTAGCTTAGGGACACTGTTGACAGTTCCTCTGCCATTCTCGCCGGCCAGGTACTCCACAAGTCCTGTGGTGGCCCGGAGAGCGTGGGGACAGAGGTGGCAGCACCGGAGGCTGGAGGGTGCCTTGGTTCGGGCACCGATTTGCAGGAATCACAGGTTCGCTCCAGTGGGGCTGGATGTGGGGTTCCAGGGATGGCGGCGGACAGGGATTGAGCGGTTTGGGGACCTATTGGTGGGAGCTTCCGAGCATGGAGGGACTGGCAGAGGAGTATGGAGCTGCCAGGTGGGAATGGGTTCCGGTACTTACAGGTGTGGGACTATGTGAGGAAACAGATGCCTTCCTTTCCTAACCTGCCGCCCCAGTGAATGCAGGACAAGATGGTGTCGAAAACAGGGGTTGGTGAAGGCAGAGTGTCGGAGATCTCCAAGGAATTAATGGACTGGTAAGGTGACTGGTAGGACAGGGCGAGGCCTAGGACAGCCATGCACCCTTACCTTAATGGAGGCCTTTAAGTAGAGTACCCAATTATTTTATTTTTTTCCAATTAAAGGGCAATTTAGCGTGGCCAATCCACCTAACCTGCACATCTTTGGGATGCGGGGGTGAAACCCATGCAGACACGGGGAGAATGTGCAAACTCCACACAGACAGTGACCCAGGGTCGGGATTCGAACCCGGGTCCTCAGCGCTGTAGGCAGCAGTGCTAACGAATGTGCCACGTGCTGCCCGCTAAGTGCCAATTATTGACCACCTGAGGGCTGCTTGCTTTCCACTTGCCTGCAATATTTTGACTGGTGCAGTATTTTGACTTGTGGGAGGAGTTCAAGAATGCAGGGAGATCACCCTGGTCTGGTCTTGGATAGGAAAGGATGGGGTGCCTCCTTTCCCGACCTCCCAGCTAGATTGGCCGCGCTCTCCCTTTGCCCCCAAGGTCTCTCTCCATCCACCGCCCCCTAACTTAAAACCAATTGAATTGATGTTTATTCAAAGATAAATTATTGGAATAATCTGAGTTACCCTAGTGCAGGCAACAGGAGTAGGCCATTTAGCCCATCAAGCAGCTCCGCTATTCAACATGATCATGGCTCATCGGAAAGTTCGACTGGATTGAATTGGATTGGATTTATTTATTGTCACGTGGACCGAGGTACAGTGAAAAGTATTTTCCTGCGAGCAGCTCAACAGATTATTAAGTACATGAAAAGAAAAGGAAATAAAAGAAAATACATAATAGGGCAACACAAGGTAAAAGAGAGAGGTTAGTATAATGTTAGTCTTAGAATTAAATTTTAAAAGATTAGAACGAGTATAAGATAAATAAAAAGAGGATCTGTTCGGGAGAGCTTGCAAAGAGTCGCCTCGCTCCGGTGCCTATCCAATAACCGCTTGAAAGTTCCGAAAGTGTCCAACTCCACTATGCGCCATAAAGAGCATCCTATCTGGCTGCATCACAGCTTGGTATGGCAACGGCTCAGCCCAAGGTGGCACGAAACTGCAGAGTGTGGTGAACTCAGCCCAAAGCTGGACACAAGCTTGCCATCCTCACATTGATTCTGTCTACACCTCCCGCTGCCTCAGGAAGGCAGACCGCATTATCAGAGACCCCTCCCACCCAGGCTTTGCCTTCTTCCAGATCCTTCCATCAGGCAGAAGATACAGAATTCTGAAGACCTGCACATCCAGACATAGGAACAGCTTCTTCCCCACAACTACTAGACTCCTCAATGACTCTCCCTTGGACTGATCTATTCCTGTAAGAACCCTATTCACAACGCCCTGTGCTGCTCCTGCTCATGTGTTTGCTTTGTCTAGCCCCTTGTTCCGCTCTGTCACCAATCACTGTTTGTCGATGTACCATTTGTCAATGTACTCTATCGATTATTCTGTTTTTGTCCACTATGTACATACTGTGGACGTTCCCTTGGCCACAGAAAAATACTTTTCACTGTACTTCGGTACATGTGACAATAAATCAAATCTGTACAGTGTCTAAATTGGGAAAGGTTGGATAAAGTAGACAGGGAAAAACTGTTCACATCAGCTGATGGTATAAAGACTAGGAGACACAGATTTAAGGTTTTGGGTAAGAGTTGTGGGTGGAGGGGGATGTGAGAAATAATTTAAATGCAGTGAGTGGTAATGATCTGAAACTCGCATCCAGGAGGAGGTGGAAGCAGAGACAATAGGAAATTGGATAGATATTTGAAAAATTGCAGGGCAGCAGGATTAGAATAGTGAATGGGACTGATCAGTTTTCTCTGAAGAAAGCTGGCATGGACTTGATGAGCCGAATAACCTTCCTCTGTGACTATGATTCCAAGTGGCTTTTGCTTCGGCTCCTGTAAGTATAGCGCTGTCAAAGAATGTATTCTTCTTACAACAGAAAAGACCTTTGTTTAGGATTAAAACATTATTTACCATAAACTACAGCAGCCAGATATCTTTTTTGGTTGTTCGCTTGTGACTGATCATCAGTAGTAAGGGACGATGAACCATTCTGAATGTCCACCATTTCGGCTCCATTGAATATCACAGCTTCTGCGTCGTCTTCTACTTTAACCCTCAGGTACGAATCTGCAGCAATAGTTTAAAACAAAACTGCAATTAAATCTAAACAACGTGCTGCTACAACTATTTCAAAATCTCTACGTTCAGATCTCTGTACATGTAATATGTTTACAAAGCAATTCAAGAACAAAAAGGTCAAAATTCTTACCACCGTGACTATAATAGCAACGTAGATCAAACTTTGTGCCAACCTTTTCCTGTTCAATTTAGAATGGCTTGAACCATTCTAAACAGAAAATTCCTTCATAGAAATCTAGGTCATAAGTTGTAGGGCACGATCTTCCCAAAAGGGAACAAAGTCCCAGAGCGAGCGTGTTTAGCCACATGTTAACCAGCATTCACATGCCGAGAATCGCATGGTTATTCAACGGCAAAGCCGCACATAGGCAACGGGGAGCTCTGCTTGCTGGAACTTCCCACAAAAGCTCCGAGGCCCACAAAAAAATCCCTGATCTCCCCCCTACCCCTCCAATCCCCTTGGAGACCCCCAGAAGTGGCGTTCCATCTGGTCCTGTTTATGGGGACCAGTACCAAATGACACTCACCCAAGGTCACCGAGTCGAAGGGATTGAATCCCAAAGCCTCAGGTACATCGAGAATCTGCACATTAGAGCAAGGCTTACTGCCTTGCTCGAATATGCAGATTTGCCAAAATCTGATGCCAGCCATTGTGGGCAGGATTCTCCTTGCAACGCATCGCGAGACTGCGTTGAATCTCACGAGACATTGGGAGCCAGGTGGATCCCGGGAGCAGGGATCCTGGCTTTCACCGGCTACGCTGCTCCGTGGCGAGCAGCTTTTCGGGCACTTTTAAAATAAAGATACAAGGCACTCCTCCCATGAAATTGAACTAAATAACAGTAAAGTTTCTTGAGATTGTCAGTTATCATAGTTGTTGTGGGAAATTGAAATTGTTGCAGTCAAATATTCACTGGTTCCAATAATAGCTTACCTGTCCAGGTCCCCTGCTGCTGTCAAATTCATTAGTTGGGAGAAGAAAGTGTGCGCCTTACAAATAGCAAGTTCTGTCATGTATAAGTTTTTTAAATCCTGAAGTATCATGTGTGTTCTACTTTCAGAACCTGGAGTTTTACCTTGGTTTCTGACAAGAGATCACTCCTCGGAGAAACAGGCCTCCCATTTTAAAGAAAGCATTACTGAATGTAAACCATTGCTCAAGGACAAATATAATCCATCTTTCTCACGTTTAATTCTGTGCGTGGCCTCCTTTGCTTGTTTCTGCACTCACTGTTATCTCATGCCATTTTACTTATGTATAGTTTTACCTGGGAATCAAGCAGCAGGCTAAATTAATTCACTATTCTCTGTTCTCCGCCACTTCTGAAAAGTTCAAATCAGCCCTTATAGTTCTCCAACAACAAGTGTAAATACACAGCCCCAGAATAAATCAGTCTCATGCCCGCATACAAGTTTGGCCGTTTTAAAAAGTGTTGAAAGTTTTTTTTTAAAAAAGCTTTGTGCACTGACCTTAAGTTAAGAATGAATGGCAGCTTAAAATAGCATGAGGAATTTACCAGAATATGCTGATTAAATTAGAAACTAGCAAAAGACCATATCATTCATCAGCAAGTTTTAAAAAAACCTACTGACCTAATCACTTGGTTACTCATTACTCAATTCTACTTTTGATTAGGCCACTTTCAGCCAGTAGATCTTTGGGCCTGGATTTCCAAGTCGGGCTGACTTGGAAATCTTTTCAAAATGGCAGATGGGTCCCGGATCCGAGATTCTGGCCCCATTCCCATTTCTAGCTATTTCTGCTGGCGCAGGACAAGGATGTAGATAGTTCACCCACACCCAGCACTCCTGCCCTTGCCAGCTCCATTGCAGAGGTGGCCCTGTCCACCTCCCTGCATTTACTGTGGTCTGGTACTTCTGTAAAAGTACATGACATTTTCCGAGGAATTGTGAACCATAGGCGGGTGGCGGGGGGGGGGGGGGGGGGGGGGGGGGGTATACCCCAATCCCAAGTGGAGGACAGAAAAAGACACCTGTGCTTGGAATTCAAATAACAGGTTTTGAAATGCAAAAAATAAATCTGTTCTTTCAGTTTCATTAGATGCTGTCTTGTACAATTTCATTGGATGCTGTCTTGTACAGTTTCATTAGATATGTCTTGTAAAGTAGATATGTTTTTACTGCACATTATAGGGCTCAGCCTTTTGTAAGTGTTGAGATGCAGTAAATTGTTTTCTCATTGGGAAAAGTGCTATTATGCATTCAAAACAGTGCTTGGGAACTTTACAAAAGGAAATAGGTGGCCAGGCATCGGTTTCTCCACATGGACTTATGAATGCTTGGCTGAGCTCAAAAACTCATTAAGGATTCATTCAACCAGGAGGTGGTTATTTGCTGAAGCATTTGCTTTGTTTGACTGATATCTTTACGAGGTTACAATAACTTTTTCTTTGAACTCTTTCTTTCAATGTTTATGTTTATTTGATCAAGATGAAGAAGTGTAAAGTGAGGCAAGGCTTGTTAGTGATACTAGAGGGGCTGTCTGACACTTTTATAGGCTTGTAAGAGCAAGTTTTTTTCAAAGCACATTTTTGAATGGATGTTTGTTTCACTGCATTTTAAGTCATGCTATTGGCTGTATAGTGAATACTGGGTGAGTGGACATAGAGAACCAAGGTGGGCTTTCTAACCTACCTTCCCTTGACACTCACCCACCTCTCTGGCTGCATCAGAATTGCTTCCAGACTCGGTGGAACAAATTGATCCCAATCCCAACTGCAGCCTTCCTGGAGTGCAAATACCTGGACAGCCATTTACATGGGACAGGTTTTCCAATCTCAGGAGATTTCAAGCCTTGAGCTTTCTGCATCCATGGTGAAAATCCAGCTCAGGTGAAGTGTAAAGTATACAGATTGTACTATACAAGATATTACAATTGCATGGATAAGATAGTTGGACCAGATGGCCATTAAAGATCTATCATTGAATAATCAAAAGGTATTTATGAACAGTGTTTATTATGGGTGTCATGTGAGAGTACCTTTAAGAGATGAGTGTTTAAGAAATGTACCTTTAAACAAGGGGTATTAGTCTCTATAATCTAAAAACTGTAAATTGATCCTTTGGTGATTTAAAACTAATAACTGCTCTCAGTTGTGACTTTAACCTGATGTGCTTCTGTTAAAAGTTATTTTTTAAGTCTTATGGATGTTAAAAGGACAGCTTGAGAATTACTTAGTGTTGTATTCTTTGAGGGTTGCATTTGAATTAATGGTTGCTAAGATGTTCACTGTATGTTTTAAAAAGGTTAACTTGAGTTCATAGAATAAACACTGTTTTGCTTTAAAAAATACTTTCCCATTTCTGTTGTACCACACCTGTAGAATGGGCCGTGTGCACCCCATACCACAATCTATTAAACGTTGTGGGTCAGGTGAAGTCCATGATACACTTTGGGGTTCTCTAAACCCTGGCCCATAACATGGGTGACAGAAATGTTCAATGTGCAAGCCTTTTAATTTCACATGCAACTAAAATGGCCTATCATAGCACTAGATCTCTAATAAACTGGAAATTATGGCAAGCTAGGGCTGGTTTAGCACACTGGGCTAAATCACTGGCTTTTAAAGCAGACCAAGGCAGGCCAGCAGCACGGTTCCCGTACCAGCCTCTCCGAACAGGCGCCGGAATGTGGCGACTAGGGGCTTTTCACAGTAATTTTTTTTTATAGAGAAATACAGCACAGAACAGGCCCTTCGGCCCACGATGTTGCGCCGAACTTTTGTCCTAGGTTAATCATAGAATTTTGGACAATTTGTCATGGCCAATCCACCCAACCTGCACATCTTTGGACTGTGGGAGGAAACCGGAGTACCCGGAGGAAACCCACGCAGTCACGGGGAGGATGTGCAGACTCCACACAGACAGTGACCCAAGTCGAAATCGAACTTGGGACCCTGGAGCTGTGAAGCAATTGTGCTATCCACAATGCTACCGTGCTGCCCTTAAGAAGTTAACCTACACTCCCTTATTCTACCCTAATCCAAGTACCTATCCAATAGCCGCTTGAAGGTCCATAAATTTTCCGACTCAACTACTACCACAGGCAGTGCATTCCATGCCCCCACTACTCTCTGGGTAAAGAACCTACCTCTGACATCCCCTCTATATCTTCCACCATTTATCTTAAATTTATGTCCCCTTGTAATGGTGTGTTCCACCCGGGGAAAAAGTCTCTGACTGTCTACTCTATCTATTCCCCTGATCATCTTATAAACCTCTATCAAGTCGCCCCTCATCCTTCTCCGTTCCAATGAGAAAAGGCCCAGCACCCTCAATCTTTCCTCGTATGACCTACTCTCCATTCCAGGCAACATCCTGGTAAATCTCCTCTGCACCTTTTCCAAAGCTTCCACATCCTTCCTAAAATGAGGTGACCAGAACTGCACACAGTACTCCAAATGTGGCCTGACCAAGGTTTTGTACAGCTGCATCATCACCTCACGGCTCTTAAATTCAATCCCTCTGCTAATGAACGCTAGCACACCATAGGCCTTCTTCACAGCTCTATCCACTTGAGTGGCAACTTTCAAAGAACAATGAACATAGACCCCAAGATCTCTCTGCTCCTCCACATTGCCAAGAACCCTACCATTAACCCTGTATTCCGCATTCAGATTTGTCCTTCCAAAATGGACAACCTCACACTTGTCAGGGTTAAACTCCATCTGCCACTTCTCAGCCCAGCTCTGCATTCTATCTATGTCTCTTTGAAGCCGACAACAGCCCTCCTCACTATCCACAACTCCACCAATCTTCGTATCATCTGCAAATTTACTGACCCACCCTTCAACTCCCTCATCCAAGTCGTTAATGAAAATCACAAACAGCAGAGGACCCAGAACTGATCCCTGCGGTACGCCACTGATAACTGGGCTCCAGGCTGAATATTTGCCATCCACCACAACTCTCTGTCTTCTATCGGTTAGCCAGTTTGTTATCCAACTGGCCAAATTTCCCACTATCCCATGCCTCCTTACTTTCTGCATAAGCCTACCATGGGGAACCTTATCAAATGCCTTACTAAAATCCATGTACACTACATCCACTGCTTTACCTTCATCCACATGCTTGGTCACCTCCTCAAAGAATTCAATAAGACTTGTAAGGCAAGACCTACCCCTCACAAATCCGTGCTGACTATCCCTAATCAAGCAATGCCTTTCCAGATGCTCAGAAATCCTATCCCTCAGTACCCTTTCCATTACTTTGCCTACCACCGCAGTAAGACTAACTGGCCTGTAATTCCCAGGGTTATCCCTATTCCCTTTTTTGAACAGGGGCACGACATTCGCCACTCTCCAATCCTCTGGTACCACCCCTGTTGACAGCGAGGACGAAAAGATCATTGCCAACGGCTCTGCAATTTCATTTCTTGCTTCCCATAGAATCCTTGGATATATCCCGTCAGGCCCGGGGGACTTGTCTATCCTCAAGTTTTTCAAAACGCGCAACACATCTTCCTTCCTGACAAGTATCTCCTCAAGCTTATCAGTCTGCTTCACGCTGTCCTCTCCAACAATATGGCCCCTCTCATTTGTAAATACTGAAGAAAAATACTTGTTCAAGACCTCTCCTATCTCTTCAGACTCAATACACAATCTCCCGCTACTGTCCTTAATCGGACCTACTCTCACTCTAGTCATTCTCATATTTCTCACGTATGTGTAAAAGGCCTTGGGGTTTTCCTTGATCCTACCCGCCAAAGATTTTTCATGCCCTCTCTTAGCTCTCCTAATCCCTTTCTTCAGTTCCCTCCTGGCTATCTTGTATCCCTCCAGCGCCCTGTCTGAACCTTGTTTCTTCAGCCTTACATAAGTCTCCTTCTTCCTCTTAACAAGACATTCAACCTCTCTTGTCAACCATGGTTCCCTCACTCGACCATCTCTTCCCTGCCTGACAGGGACATACATATCAAAGACACGCAGTACCTGATCCTTGAACAAGTTCCACATTTCACTTGTGTCCTTCCCTGACAGCCTATGTTCCCAACTTCTGCACTTCAATTCTTGTCTGACAGCATTGTATTTACCCTTCCCCCAATTATAAACCTTGCCCTGTTGCTCGCACCTATCCCTCTCCATTACTAAAGTGAAAGTCACAGAATTGTGGTCACTACCTCCAAAATGCTCCCCCACTAACAAATCTATCACCTGCCCTGGTTCATTACCAAGTACTAAATCCAATATGGCCTCCCCTCTGGTCGGACAATCTACATACTGTGTTAGAAAAGCTTCCTGGACACACTGCACAAACACTACCCCATCCAAACTATTTGATCTAAAGAGTTTCCACTCAATGTTTGGGAAGTTGAAGTCGCCCATGACTACTACCCTGTGACTTCTGCACCTTTCCAGAATCTGTTTCCCAATCTGTTCCTCCACATCTCTGCTGCTATTGGGGGGCCTATAGAACACTCCCAACAAGGTGACTGCTCCTTTCCTATTTCTAACTTCAACCCATATTACCTCAGTAGGCAGATCCCCCTCGAACTGCCTTTCTGCAGCTGTTATACTATCTCTAATTAACAATGCCACCCCCCCACCTCTTTTACCATCCTCCCTAATCTTGTTGAAACATCTATAACCAGGGACCTCCAACAACCATTTCTGGCCCTCTTCTATCCAAGTTTCCGTGATGGCCACCACATCGTAGTCCCAAGTACCGATCCATGCCTTAAGTTCACCCACCTTATTCCTGATGCTTCTTGCATTAAAGTATACACACTTCATCCCATCTCCTTGCCTGCAAGTACTCTCCTTTGTCATTGTTACCTTCCCCACTGCATCACTACGTGCTTTGGCGTCCTGACTATCGTCTACCTTAGTTGCTGGACTACAGATCCGGTTCCCATTCCCCTGCCAAATTAGTTTAATTTCATTGAAGCCTACTCGTGGCAATAAGCGATTTTCATTTCATTTCATTCAAGCCAAACAGCAGAGTTTTATGGGTCCCTGCCAATACATTAGTAGCAGGTAGGGGAACCTGTAAAATTCCCTGGGAGGTCTTCCCACCATACCCCCAACCACCTGCACCGATCTATCCACAATTATAATGGGGCAGGCAAGGCCTCGGGCAATCCACCTTTATTGAATTGAGGCCTTTAAGAAGCCCATTAATAGCCTCTTCCTGATCGGCCTCAATATTGGAGCCAGTGGGAGGAGGCCAGAGCTAAGGTGATGAAGCCCAGCAGGTCAGACAGAAAAGGAAGGGGCTTATTTCTCTGGCTCCTATCCACATCAAGCAGCCGGTTCCCAAGGTCATCCTCCAACCCCAGGTGCACCCTCAGCTCACCCCTGGACTTTCTATCAAGTCCCCCAGCCCCTGGGTGTCTATCTCTATGCCTGCTGAAAGGCCCCTACAATTACCTGTGCACTGGCTCTAGGACTTAAGCGATTGTTTGTAGTCCCAGCAGTGGCCACTGCTCCCAGTGACGATCAGATTGGCCCAACAGCTCTGAGGTGGGACCTCCTCCAGAGTTTGGGACAAAAGAAAAAATCACCAATTTATCCTTATCAGAGTGTTAAATGACTGTACTCACTGACTCTTCAGGTGGCAGGGCAGGAAATACTGCCACCCGTTTATTGGCTCTTCCCACTAGACTGTTAATTCGCTCTTTCGAGAAACACATCTAACCAGCTCTTGAACCCAGCTATATATTCTGCTTTTATGGTCTGTGTTAGGCCATAAGACATAGGAGCAGAATTAGGCCACATGGCCCATCAAGTCTGCTCCGCCGTTCAATCATGGCTGATATTTTTCTCATCCCCATTCTCCTACCTTCTCACCATAACCCCTGATCCCCTTAATCAAGAACCTATCTATCTCTGCCTTAAAGACACTCAGTGAATTGGCCTCCACAGCCTTCTGCAGCAAAGAGTTCCACAGATTCACCACCCTCTGGCTGAAAAAAATCCTCCTCTCCTGTTTTAAAGGATCGTTACTTTAATCTGAGTTAGTGTCCTCTGGTTTTAGTTTTTCCTACAAATGGAAACATCCTCTCCACGTCCATTCTATCCAGGAATCACAGTATCTTGTACGTTTCAAGAAGATCCCCTCTCATCCTTCTAAACTCCAACGAGTACAGACCCAGAGTCCTCAAATGTTCCTCATACGACAAGTTCTTCATTCCAGGGTCATTCTTTTGAACCTCCTCTGGACCCTTTCCAAGGGCAGCATATCCTTCCTTAGATATGGGGCCTAAAACTGCTCACAATACTCCAAATGGGGTCTGACCAGAGTTTTATACAGCCTCAGAAGTATATCCCTGGTCTTGTATTCTAGCCCTCTTGACATGAATGCCAACATTGCATTTGCCTTCTTATCTGCCGACTGAACCTGCACATTAACCTTAAGAGAATTATGAATAAGGACTCCCAGGTCCCTTTGTGCTTCTGCTTTCCGAAGCATTTCCCCATTTACAAAATAGTCTATGCCGAGATTACTCCTTCCAAAGTGCATAACCTCACACTTTTCCACATTGTATTTCATTTGCCACTTCATTGCCCACTCTCCTAGTTTGTCCAAGTCCTTCTGCAGCCTCCTTGCTTCCTCAATACTACCTGTCCCTCTACAGATCTTTGTATCATCTGAAAACTTAGCAACAGTGCCTTCTGTTCCTTCTTCCAGATCATTAATGTATATTGTAAAAAGTTGTGTTCCCAGCACAGACCTCTGAGGCACACCACTAGTCACCGGCTGCCATCCTGAAAAAGAACCCTTTATCCCCACTCTTTGCCTTCTGCCAGTCAGCCAATCCTCCATCCATGCCAGGATCATACCCTGAACACCATGGGCTCTTAACTTATTTGACAGTCTCAGATGCGGCATCTTGTCAAAGGCCTTCGGGAAACCTAAATAAATCACGTCCACTGGTTCTCCTTTGTCTAACTTGCTTGTTACCTCCTCAAAGAACTCTAACAGATTTGTCAGACACGACCTCCCTTTGACAAAGCCGTGCTGACTCAGTCCTATTTTATCATGCACTTCCAAGTGCTTCGCAATCTCATCTTTAATAACGGACTCTAAAATCTTACCAATGACCGAAGTCCGGGTAACCGGCCTATAATTTCCCATCTTCTGCCTCCCTCCCTTCTTAAACAGTGGTGTTACATTAGCCACCTTCCAGTCCTCTGGGACCCTTTCTGCCTCTAGTGATTCCTGAAAGATCATCACTAATGCCTCCACAATTTCCTCAGCTATCTCTTTTAGGACCCTGGGGTGTAGTCCATCCGGTCCAGGTGACTTATCCACCTTCAGACCTTTCAGTTTCCCCAGAACCTTCTCCTTAGTAATGGTCACTGCACTCACCTCTGCCCCCTGGTTCTCCTGGAGCTCTGGCATCCCACTGGTGTCTTCCACCGTGAAGATTGATGCAAAGTAACTATTCGGTTCGTCTGCCATTTCTTTGTTTCCTATAATTACTTCTCCAGCCACATTTTCTAGTGGGCCAATGTCTATTTTTGCCTCTCTCTTACCTTTTATATATTGAAAAAATCTCTTCCCTATCTTCCTTTTTTTTACTAGCAAGATTGCACTCGTACTTCATCTTCTCCCCCCTTATAGCTTTTTTTAAGTTGTCCTTTCCTCGCTTTTAAAGGCTTCTGAATCCTCTGGTTTCCCACTAATCCTTGCCTCTTTGTATGCTTTTTCCTTAGCCTTTATGCTGTCCTTGACATCCCTCGACAGCCATGGATGCCTTGTCCTCCCCTTAGCATGTTTCCTCCTCCTTGGGATGAATTTCTGTTGTGCCTCCCTAATAACCCCCCAAAACTCCTACCATTGCTGTTCCACTGTCTTCCCTGCTAGGCTCCTTCTCCAATCAACTCTGGCCAGCTCCTCCCTTATGTCTTTGTAGTTACCCTTATTTAATTGTAATACCGTTACATCTGATTACAGCTTCTCCCTCTTCCTTCTTCCCGTACCAGCCTCCCCGAACAGGCGCTGGAATGTGGCGACTAGGGGCTTTTCACAGTAACTTCATTTGAAGCCTACTTGTGACAATAAGCAGTTTTCATTTTAAATTTAATTTCAAACTGCAGGGTAAATTCTATCATATTGTGGTCACTGCTCCTGAAGGGTTCCTTCACCTTAAGTTCTCGAATCAAGTCTGCCTCATTACACATCACCTAATCCAGAATTGCCTGTTCCCTAGTAGGCTCTGTCACAAGCTGCTCCAAAAAACCATCTCTTAGATATTCCACAAATTCCATTTCTTGGGATCCACTACCAACTTGATTTTCCCAGTCCATCTGCATATTGAAGTCCCCCATGATTATCGTAATATTGCAGTTTTTACATGCCTTTTCTATCTCCCGATTTATTTTCTGCCCCACATCCTGACTACTGCTTTGGGAGATGTACATAACTCCCATCAGGGTCTTTTTACCTTTTGCGATTCCTCAACTCTACCCACAGAGATTCTATGCCTTCTGATCCTATATCGCTCATTGCTATCAATTTAACTTAATTCCTTACTAACAATGCAACCCCACCCCCTTTGTCCATCTGCCTGTCCTTTTGATCGGACACATATCCTTGTATATTTGGATCTCAGCCCTAATCCCCTTGCAGCCACGTCTCTGTGATGCTCACAACATCATACCGGCCAATTTCAATGTGTGCAACAAGCTCATTTACCTTGTTCCGTATACTGCGCGCGTTTAGGTATAACACCCTCAATCCTGCATTGGTCACCTCCCTTTTCACACTCTCCTCAGTCACTGTAACCTGTGCTGTGGCCCTTTTTGATTTT